>NC_079436.1:18834271-19134271 GCF_903798145.1 Danio aesculapii | reverse complement strand
TCCTTCTATGACTACACTAACGGAGCCAAACCCACTGGAAACCCAACCTATGAGGACGAGATTGGACCTGGACGACCTGCTGAAACTGAGGTCACTGAGAGCAATGTGAGTTCACTTCTCTTCTCTGTATCTCTATGGGCTTGTTTACAGCTGTATTAAGATGCGTTTTGGTCTATCGGATGCCAAGTAGACAGGAGAGAGACTTTCCTGTTCACACCTGCTGTGTAAATCTGTGTTTTCTGATAAAGGGTATACAGGTAATGTAAAATATAGTATATTGAAAAGTATACTGAGTAATTGTTCAAGCAGTGAAATCAATTACTTATATTTAATATGCTTCATAGAATGAATAATATAATTACAAATAGACTATTATTTGTTATTTATTTCCTTTCAAGTCAGTTGCTATTTAAGAATTTATATAGTTTTAAGATGTATATGCATTGTACAGTACATTTAAGTTTATTTAAAGGGGACCTGTTATGTGAAAAACACATTCATAAGATGTTTAAACACAGTTTTGTGGCAACGGTTTGGGCATATAGCAAGCTTTTAATGGTACAAATTTGTTAATTGTAATTGTTTATAATCACAGTCTGCAGAAACACTTTGATTGACTTTGATTGTCATCAGAGGGGGGAAAGTCTCACCCATTAGTTACAATATCTCCCTCATTAACCCTTTAACAGACATCGTATTGTAACCACCTGGTCAACCTTTTATCCATAGGCTATCATTATAATTGCTATTTTAATTGCTTATTGCTATTTATCAGAGTTGTGTCTGTATATGTAAGTATATTATTCAATGCAAGCATGGGCCAAAAAATTCATTTTTAAGAATCATGTTTTAGTCTTGTTTTTAAATCTGCCAGTATTCTTGCACATGGGCTATTGTAGCTCCTCCCTCTTTTGAAAAGGGAGCACAATCTAATTGGAATTTAAAGCTACAGTCACCAAAACAGCACAAATAGGATCAAATACAACTATAGTTCTGTGGTGTTTTTAGCTGAAACTTCATTTACACACTCTAGTGACATCAGAGACTTATTTTACATCTTGTAAAAGGGGCATAATATGTCTCCTCTAGTGAATATTTTAGAACAGAAAACAATTTAATTGAATGTCATTATGAATAAAATGAATACATTTTTAAAGGATCCGGCATTTCCATTATGCAAAAAACTTTTTTGTGAAATTGTTTGCTGTTTTGTATAGCGTAATATACTTAACAGAACAATAGTGAGTTGATGCATTAAATAAAACATTCAGAAATCTATATTCATCCAAAGAAATGTACCAGTTAATGAGTCAAACGTTAAGTCAAAATATAAATCAAACATTAATTTCTTTTTGTGAAAAAATATCTTTAAACTTTTGGCAACATTAACTTTTGGATTTTAGGCTTTAAAATATATCTATTTTTAGCTTTTCACCTGTTTGAACACATGAGCATCTACAACATGAACACAATCTGATCAAATATGTTTTTGACGACTGCTAGAAATGGTCAAAAGTGGACAAATTCAAAACATTTTAGGTTCCATTTATACCAGTATTTAGCTTTGCTAAACTTATGATCAAATCAACAAAAACACATCCTGCTGCAGGTGTAAACAGGGTCTACAATGGATTCAAGTGAAAAAAAAATCTAGCTTTTTTCCCTATATAAATGCTATTCTAATGTTGTCTAATTAGTAATCCCTGCTATTTATCATACTATGTTTTCAGTATGTCTGCTGACAGAGCAACACATAAATGTCTCTCAGCTGTAGCCATTTTTTTTTTTTTGTGGTTGCTGGAGACAGGAAATAAAACATAATCTACTGTATGCGATTGCAGTGTTGATCTGTTCAATCTTGTAATTTATTTTCACATTTAACACAAGCAGTCGTTCACACACTGACCACAGTGGCTTTGTAGCCTCTAATTTCTGGAGAAATTTCCCACCAAGCAATTTTGTGTTTAATGGATGTCTAATAGACATCTAAACATAGACGGCTTGGCTAAAATGAGGCTGAATTTGTGCTGTTGATGGAAATGTAATAGATGGATAAGAATAGCCTAAAACTAGTCATTAAATAGACAGATTAGACACACTTAACGTGTAGTCATTCATTGCTGTCTATTTGATTTGTGTTAGCCAAGCCGTCTATGCTTAGATGTCCTGTAGGCATATTTAAACACACAAAAATGCATGTTGGGATATTATCTTGGTTCACAAACAGTGTCAACTTTTACTAGACAAATATGAAGCTTCAGAAACAATTGCTGCTTGTTCAAATTACTTGTTTAAAATGAGCTGATACAAGCTTTTTTTCAATTAATGTTCATTTAACCTAAATTTGTGAAAAAAAATTGAGTTGACAGGCAATTTCTGGGACAAGAAATTGTGTTGGTGTAACTTTTTTGGGTAGTAAATGTGTACACTGTATAAAATGCAGGGTTCCACATGAACGATTTGTGTTGAGACAACAATTAATTAACTTATTAGTTTTTACACATTTAAATGGACTGAACATAAAACAATTAAGTTGTCCCCCTCAAAAATCACAAAATATTGTGTTGTTTCAGCTCATTTTAAATAAGGAGTTTGAAAAATCAGCAAACATTTTTGAGTGTAGTTCCCAACATGCTTTGCATGGGATTGCATTAATTGGGGAAAATGTTCTGGGATCAGTCTCAGTCAACAGTAGGAGTTAATAAAGCAGTTGTTTAGTTTAAACTCCATTAAATAACCGAATATTCTGATTCTCCAAATTAAGTGACTGAGATGAATTGCCTCCACAAGAGAAAAGTGTGTTTCACGATGAGCTTAATTCACAATGTAATTCAAGTGAAAGTGATTTGACATCATTGGTTCAAAATGATTTTTTCTCTTAGGTTCTCTTAGGTTCCTCAATTTAAATGAATGGTAATGTGTGTCATAATTAAACCAACACCAACAAAACTGTTTGTCCTGTTTTTTAAACCTTCATAATCTTCAACCTGCAGCTTATGTTTTTAATAGAGGATGCTTGTGTTAAATGACTGTCACAGGGGTTTTATTAGTGGACTCAAGACCAAACACTGCAAGTAAATTGTGTAAAAATAATAAAATTAAAAAAAAAAAATCTAATTAATTTAGTTTTTGACATATTACAGTAAACTTTTTAATAGAGGGAAGTTGGGGGATCTTTTTTATCCCTCTATAATTCAGGAAACACTGCAAATAGCCAGAAAACAACAACAGCAACAAAAGAATATATCAAATTATGTATGAGTTAATGCATTTGTAAATACCTTCATGATACTGATGTTATTATAAATTGGCTGCTGATGAAATGGCATTTGATGTTTCCTACAGTACTCGTTTGGAGAAAACACGAGTAAACTACATGTGTTGCAGTTGAAATTTACTTAAAAAGAGGAAAAGTCCTTCTAATCATCCTCAAAGTAGTTATGATCTCTGCTTTATAGAGTGACGCAGTCCATTTCTGGCATTAGCTTTAGAGCTTAATGTACTGTTTTACTGGTGTTTGGTCTACAGGAGCAGTGCTTCCTCTGTCATTAAACCTCTGTTCATTTGTACTGTGTTATAGGTTGGTGGTGGTTATGGTGGAGAGAAGGGGCAGAAAGGTGAACCTGCAGTCATTGAGCCGGTAGGTAAACTCTCTGCGTGAAGCTTTTACAAGAACCAAAGGAAATGCAACTACTGTACTAACAATGCAACTGCTTTTTTTTCTCACTAGCATGTCGGTTCAGAATAGGCCAGGCTGATAATCGTCATGTTAAAATAATGTATGGTCCTAAAAATAATTTAATACATTTACTACCATCCTAAAGTTTTTAAATCATTTAATGTTTGGAAATCTTTGAATCAAAGCTGCGTTTATTTGATAAAAAATAAAAATAAAAATCATTATATTGTTAATATTTTTTTAATGTCATTTAATTTTAGAATAACTTTTTTATATATTACATAGTAAATCATTTTAATTATATTTGATTATATATGAAATAACTTTGTGTGTATTTCTGCTCTTTTATGATTGCTTATTATTGGTATTTAGTCAGTAAAAATAATCTTATACTTATCAATAATAAAAAAAAATTCTTTTTTATATTTTCATGTGAAAATCAATTTTACTTTACATGATGTTTTGATTAATTAAAAGTTAAAAATAGCAGAGATTATTTAAAAATCAAATTTTTTGCTCAAATGTATTTATTTCTAAGCAATTTACTGTCTTTGATGAATAAAAAAATACACTTCGTGAAGTTTACTTATAAACTAATTTCGAGAGGATCATATGATTGCTTGCGGATGGTTCCGCATAATCCAATTTATGATTCAACAATCAGACGATTCCTAAGCAACTATAAATACCGTAAGTTCCATATAACAGCCATCTTCGTTTTGAAGAATCCCTCTTTCCACCCCTACTCCTCCACCTTTCCTACTTGGGTGATACGGTGGCCCAGTGGTTAGCACTGTTGCCCCTGGCTCGAGTATCTTATGAGCTTAGGACTCTCTCTCTCAGGACAGCATGCCAAACAAGCTTCATCAATCATTCAATTCAATCATTTTGCTAAGTGTGAACATTTGAATTAAAAAATATACTATATAATGGTTTCCACAAAAATATGAAGCAGTATAATAATAATAATAATAATAATAATAATAATAATAATAATAATAATAATAATAATAATAATAATAATAATAATAATAATAATAATAATAATAATGAAAACAAAAACAAATGTTTAGCATTAAATCATCATATTGATGCCACAAGATCCTTTAGCAGTCTTTAGAATGATTGTAATGAAATGTCTTTACTGTCACTTTTTTATTTTAATTTTGATTTATGCTGCAGCTGCTTTTATATCAAAGAAAGTAAAGACTTAAGGAGCTTCAAAAAAAACAATCAAAAGATGATTGTTTGAGTAGTATTAGTTTGCATGGTGGATGATGATGTTTTATTTTATAGACGAATTACCAGTTTATAAACATTCAGGATGCGCGCGCAGCGAGGTTGCAGAAAAAACCGAGAGCACTAGCATTTACAGCAAGAGAATGACATCCGATGCGCTACAGAGTTTGTTGTTGTCTTAGAAATAAGTTATATTGATTGCATATGATATATATTATTCTCATAATGTTTTCATCGTATTATAACAGCTTGTCACCCAGTAATAAGCACAGTTATTCTGCAAAATTATTATTAAAGTGAGCGGCGTTCATCTGACAGGTCCATTCGCGATAGCACCCTCCCAATAGACATTGGCCAAGCATCCAGCCCGAAATATACAACTCATTGAAACTCCAAGCGTTTTTACAGGAGAGAAGTTAAATGCCTACAAGTCTTTGGATGCCAACAATATTGTTCTGCGTGGTCATGTGCAAGAAATAATGTTCCATGATTACCAGATTCAAAACTATGTAGTGCTAAAAACAAAGGTTCTGCCTAGCCAAAGAAAGGAAAGAAGACAGATCTGTACAAGGCCTGGGTAATCATCAACAAGCAAAACAATTGCATTCTGACAGCGAACTGCACCTGTAAGGCAGGGTATATGAACTCACATGTTTGCATTTTATTCTTAGCATTCAGTGTCAGCAGTTTAATTCACCATATTTAACTGTTTTTGACGAAATCACTGCTGCAATCAAAAATGAGTAATGTGTATGATTCAGCATAGCCTGAACTCACCTGATATGAAATGAGAACTGCAGAGTCGAGCATTTTTAATTAGGTCATCACTTCGTTCAGCTCCCTTTTAGCCAAAGACATCTGCGGTTGGCATTAAAAGCAGTGTGGTGTACGGTAAAAATTTTTTTTATTTGGTTGCTATTGCAACCGGTCTTTTTTTTTGCAACCGGGGACCCATGTGACGTCATGTGTGACGTAGATTGGTAATTCCTCTACATTGTGTGTTATTATATTGTAAATAATTTTGTTACTGTTTTAAAATGTTGAGGTACTGTTTGTTTAATGCATTAACTGTATTTTGCAGCCGTACTTTGTTTTTTAACAGCGAGGACCAAAATGGAAACAAGCCCAGGGCTTTATTGTGTTTTTATCCTTGACAGTTTTATTGCAAAATGCATAGGATACTTGTATTTTTGTACAGTTTGTCTAAAATCTGTCAAATAAAAATTCAATTCAATTCAACATGGAAACATACACATGTTTTCAACCTAATTATTCTTTGTACAGTAACAGAAAAGTGGTATCAGTCCAGGAAAGGAGATTTAAGAATGACAATATCAGCATATTTTTCATCTGATTTAGACATCAGTTGCATTATCCTCCATTTCTTGAACTTTTTGGAAAACGGGCAGTTGGTTTACTTGGGCTAAATGAGCCACATCATTGGGTCCCTCTTGGTTCTTTGCTGATTTTCTTTTCATTTCTTTTTTCTTTTTTTTTTCACTTCTCATACTGTGAGATTTACGGCCTGCCCAGCATGCTACCAAACTGATGTTTTTCTTCCTCTCTCCCTTTCGATTCTTTTCAGGGGATGCTTATAGAGGGACTCCCAGGACCACCGGGGCCCGCCGTGAGTATCACCTTTTTCCACACTCTTTTCAAAAATATCTGGAAAATTTCAGCATCGACTTGGCTCGAGTGTTTCTACATGTATTACGTTGCCTTTGACGCTTCACATGTCTTTTTAGGGGCTCCCCGGCACTCCAGGAATTCAAGGCTCCCCGGGCCTCCACGGAGATCCAGGTGAAAGAGTAAGTTGATATTTACTCAAAAATAAACCCAAATTTGAGTTGCATACCATCTCTTAAGTCTATTGTTCATGTCAAGACATCTTTCACACACTGTAGATACACTACTTTTAGGTAACCGTAGACTTTTCTCAAGGTTTTTATTAGACTTTGACTTGCACATAAAGACAGGGGTAAATTTGACATTGTTTAAAACATCGAGCAGCACAATGTAACGTTGCAAAGGGGCAGATCTGCATATTAGAAAGCCCAGAGAGACCTTGGTGAAACCAGATCTGCCTGTAAATCCTCAGTCTAATAACACTTCCAGAGGAGCAGACCTTGTAACCTCCCATGCACATTAACACATACTCATTCTCCCATAGATCCTTATGTCTGCTGCTGTTCACGCTGTTTTTCAGGATTGTAAATGTGCTCGGTCGATTACTGTCCAGAGAATAGCTTAGTCACCTTGCAATTAAAAGGTTTTATCTGAGATTTATGAGAGGGAAAAAAATCATGTTGTTCATGTGCTTAATTTGTTTAATCAGCGTTTTTACATTATACAGTTAAAGTTTTTTAAAAGAAAAAAAGTTCTTTCTACAAATTTGAACTCTAACTTGATTCTATAAGGTTCTATTTGTGATCCAATCAGCACTTTGAATGCACACGAGGACCAATCAGGATCATGCAGAGGACAGGATTAGTGACATTTTAAGTTTAAGTTCATTCAGTACCACTAGCAGATTGATTTTTTTTATATAGTGCTTTGTTGAAAAATTAAAATGATGCATTTTCATATAGGAAGGTGAAATGCACAAATTTGTACAGAGATAATAAATAAAATAAATAATCTATCAGCATGCTAATTTAGAAGCATTTTAGGACAAGAGATAAAATGTAATCATTTTTGATGTTAGTAAAAACTAGTATTTCTACTTCTTTTTTGCTTAACTTTAACTCGATAAAAATAATAAAATGTTCTAAAAAATCAAATAATCAACATGAAATGTAACCTTTTCATTCATATCCACACATTAGTCCTAACATAAAGCAAATCTTTTCAAAGTCTGTAAAAAAAAAATCAATTACAAAAAATGCAAATGTGTTTCCACAAGTTGCTAGAGTGGCTGACTGCGGTATTGGTAACCTAGTAACCAACAGTAAACAAAGCAAGCATACTGGAGACATTAGCCCCTTTCACACATACAGATCTTTCCAGAAAATTACAAGCAATTTTCCGAAAAGGTCTGTATGTGTGAACAGGTCCTTTTTTAAAATAGCGGTAAATTCGTTCCGGCAATTTTCCGGAAAAAAAGTTGTAACATTACCAGTAATTTGCTAAAATGCTGCTCTGTGTGAACACATATGGCCGGAAAGAGCGCATTCACAATTAGCATGAGCTAACATGAGATGTCTATTCCAGCAAATCAGAACATTCAGACGCATTCACATTCGTGCTGTTTATGCCTTTGAATTTTTTTCTGACACATTTAGCTGCTTGATGTTAGTCAGATAACGTTTCTATAATAGAAACCTTCTTGTTCCTTCTTAATGCCAACTGTCTAAAAATGTATTGATAAAATGATTCATTATGTATGAATAATAATAATAATGAAGCAGCCAGTAAGCGCCAGCACACAAACATATTATTAACATCTCGACATGCGAAAGTGTTCCTTCATATGTTTTCATCGAAGTTGTTCACAATACTTATCCATCCACAGAGTTTGTAATGTAGTCAAATGTGTTAAAATGTAGCTGCAGTTAGCGCTTCTGCCTTTGGATGTCTCTTGGATAAAAGTAGCTTGATTGCTAAAGCTTTAAGAAAAGTGAAATCATCAGCAAAAGCCTGACTCCTTCTGTGTTTACAAATGCAAGCGCAGCCGTTTAGAGGTCATTTCTGGTTAATGATGTCAGAATTTACCGGTATTTTGGAATAGATGTGTGAACGGTCTTTTCCGGAAAAATTCCAGAACACTATTGCCTGTGTAAACAGTGCTTTTTGAATTTACCGCTAAAGTAATTTTCTGGATATTTACCGCTATTACTGTGTGAAAGGGACTTATGATATTTGTACCAATACCAAAGTCCAAAACTTGTTTGCAAATTACAGGATTTTTATTGCAAATTTGACATTTTCCTCACTTGTTTTTTATGTGATACTTCAAAATGTGCATTAAAACAGGGCAATGGAAACCCAGCTATTGTTGAAACACAAGCTGTAATGTATTAAAACAAATAAATAAAACAGAATTCATTTAATAAAATAACAATTAAATGTTTTGCAAGATAAAACCTTCAAATTTAAAGCGCAAACATTTAAAACATAAAACTTAAATCTAAATTTGACTGCTAAATATCCTCACTTACATATTAGAGAGGATGATTATGATATTGTACATTTAGAATACATTTTGTCTCTGTCATTTCCTTGTAAACAACAATCGCTATAAGAAAATGCAAACTTGCTATAAGGAATGCAAAACCTATAAAATATCTAATTTCAAAACCATTCAGAATACAAACATAACAATACAATCCCTAGGAGACCTTACAAACAACATCCATACAAACGTACAGTTAGTCTCAACTTCTCCATCTCTCGCAGACTTTACTCTTCCAGTGCATTCTGGGAAAAGGATAGTACTCCCAACACCACTGACCTCCATCTCTTAGCACAAAGAGCTTTTTGTTCACGAGGGGAAGTGACTTTCCCAGTGTCTTTGATGTCCATCAGTTCCTCCTCATATAACTCTCATAAAGCCGAAAATGCATAATTAACAGCAGTGGTCACTTCCCTTCACCTTTTGCTAAGCACATCCTCTTCGCTAAGTATACAGGAGTGCTAGGTGTGTGTTTGTTACACAGAAAGGACGTTTGCCCAGCCTTCAAAACACACACAATCACACAATTACACCATCATATGGGAACAATTTGAAGTGAACCGTCTACTAGAGGAGCGTGACGTGCCTGCTAAAGAGATCTCTTCGCAAACTAGCTTAGCAGCATTCCTTCATAAGCGCACTAGCGTTATATATTCCTCCCCGCTTTTCTTGTGGGGTGTCAGTTTCATTACGAGCACACACACAAATAAACAACTCTCTAAAAGGAAAAAAGCGTGGTATAAATATAAAGCAAAGCATATTATTATGGGATAATGATGGGGCTTTAGCACATTAGCTATTTTTGATTCGGCCGCTGCTGAAATCTGCTGTTTAGGTGCAGTTTGTGCCACAGTATTCTTCCCGAAACTATTTAGTCCAGCTTTTTGGGGATTTTGAGTGGATTTGTGTTACCTTACTAACAATGTAGTATGGTAACACTTTGTTTTTACTTTTCCCTTTTGCTTTTTTGATACGTATTTTTACAACTACACTTTTTTCTGAATATTCGTTATGGTACTACTTTATTACTGCTTTATTAATACTTTAATTTGATGTCTCCCAACACAAGACTTTTTTTAAAAGTGACAACTTTAATTTTGTTATTGGCTATGCTCAAAACCTTTCTGATTTTAGTACTGTACATAATTGTCAGTGTCGAGTAAGTTACTTTTAAAAAGTAATAGATTACAAATTACTGACTACTACTGGAAAATTGTAATCTGATTACATTACTAATTACTTCATGTTAAAAGTAATCAGATTACTAATTACTTTACTTTGAAGTTACTATTAAAACATAAAATATACCTACAAAAATACAAAATAAACTGCAGCTCTTGCAGTAATTAATATTCTCTGGAAAACATTACAATGGGTTGATCACATGGCTTGACATAATTAAATGACTTAAAGAGTTCACCACATTGATTTCCATAGTATGAAAAAGCACTGCAGTGTTTGAGTGTTCTGTGTTTGTCTGAGGTAATTAGTCTACCAAAATGTGTATATTCCATACAAAGTATGAAGCGGATTTGTCAGTTCTTATCACGCAACTCGCGGTTTTCAACTGGGATGCGCCTGGGAAATGCGAGCACGATACACATTACGTGAATGGCCCCATAAGCAACTACGCTTCTCCTCACGTTCAGAAGATACCTTCACTTTCGTTCTTAGACAAAAATTCAATTTAGCCTGTTTAGGCTGAGTTGGGCCGTTGTGTTTTTTGGGTGCTGGTGTCCTCCTTGGTGATGAGTATTGTCATAGAATGCTTTCTGTTCTAGTGGTTGAACAAGTTGCTGGTCGAGTTTAAAGCAGATGAAAGTTCTTTAGAGACTGGACATAGACTGAATTATACAGCAATATTTTTGTTTTTACACTCAATGAAATCAAAGAGATGTCTGTATTTTCACTTGAAGAAGCAACCACTCTCACTGCAGCTATTTCAGCTCGCTGTTCTCCAGCAAATTAAGAGCAAATGCTTATAAACTGATGTTGCAGTGGAAAACATGATTAAAAAGAATTTTTTTTTCTAAAATCTATATTTGTAACACAAGTAACGCAATTACATTGACTTTAGTAACTGTAATCAAATTACACAAATTTTAAATCTAGTTTGTTACATTACTTCGATCCCCAAAAATGTAATACAGTAATGCGTTCCTGTCGAACATGTTACACCCAACTCTAAAAATTGTTATGTAAATGCACCCTAAATCCTTAATTATTATTACAATATCAAGCCAATATTGAAATTTTGCAGCATTACCTTTTACTGTTTTTGTGTTTGTGCTTGTAATTGATGTTCTTATAAATTTACAATAGAAGTCTATTTGCATTATGCATTTGTTTGTTGATAAAAACATTTTCTGACAATTGTAACTGGTTACAGTTAAGTATTTGCCACAAAAGAGAACATATGCAATTTAAAAAGTAATAAAAGTCTTTAATTTATATGTCAGTTATATGTCATGTACTAATTCAATGCAATTATGTTTACTTATATAGATACATTAATTATATTGGATGAATAGGTCATTTTAGATGTTTTTATAAGATTTAATTTGTGCTTTATCTAGCTGTAATATTCCTGTGGCAGCCTGAATCTGGATTTTATACATCCAATAACTAACAAAAAAACTATTCATCCCATGTAAATCAATTAAGCAAACTATTAAATGAACAATTACACTCGTTTTTTATCAATTTAAATTTCACACAAAGAAATGGAGTTGAATAGGGAAAAAATCACTAATAATGTTCATGATTGAAATGTAGTTGAAAAATAACAGACTGTCTAAAGGCAACTATCAAAACACAGTGGTCCTTTAAATACATGTTGCAGTATTTTCATTGGATTAGTATTTCAAACTGCAGAGAAACAATCTCTGATGCTCTTTCCATGCCTATAGTTTTTTCTTTTTTTTTCTTTAGCCATTTACACATTCGTTTCCCACACACTCTATGCCTCATTTCTCCCCCTCTGCTCTCTCTCTCTTCTCTCAGGGTCCTCCTGGTCGTCCAGGTTTGCCAGGCGGAGATGGAGCTCCGGGGCCTTCTGGCACCATCCTCATGTTGCCGGTAAGCTCATCCAACCACAAAATTTTCAATTTTTCAGATTAACCACAACATTGTCCACCCCCTAATCTTAGACAAACAGCCAAACTTATCTCAGATCAGCTGCAAACAGCCACTTCACCACACACCAACTGAAGCTAGGTTAAGAGTCTACTGTAGGGTCAGTAGCTGGATGGGAGAGCTATTGCGTAATGCAGGCTGCTGTTTGCAGTGTTAGATCAGCATGGGGTGCTCACTATGTGTTCTGTGTGGGTCCTAGTGCCCCAGTATAGTAATGAGGACTGTACTGTCAATGAGAAACGTCCTGTGGATGAGACGTTTAAACTGTTTAAACCAAGTGTGTCTAATCCTGTACCTGGAGCATATTTTAGACTGAATATTTTAGTGATCAGTCTTTGTTTGTCCCTGGAGTGTACAATCACACTGGTTTTCTTACAATATCTGACAATGAGCTAGAGAAAGACATGTGCAATACTACACACACTATATGCCTGCCAAATTACATGCAAATAATGTTTATTTTAACTTTCAGACATTTAAATAAATGTAAATACTAACAAAAACGTAATGTTTCTAGTTTGTAAAATACATGACTTGTTAGCATGATTTGGCATTTTCATTGTCACACATGACAAAAATGAATATAATTAGCATTGTCATCATTTTAAATGCAGTAAATGGTTAAATATTTAATAGTCTTCCATGGACATTTGACATTCTACTTTTCTTTTCTTTTTTTTTCTTTTTTTTACATTTTTAAGCTTAACATTAAAATCTCAAAACTGCCCTGCTCTAAAAATATAGCATTTTTACAGTGTATATTGTGACTGTCTCAAGCATAGTTCAATAAATTACAGCTCTTATAAATTAAAAAGAAAATCATAAAGTCATTTATAAATACATTTTCAAAAACATTGGCACATTTTGTCGCTGAAAACCATGTCTTCTGGTGTGACACTAAATGCTAATTTTAAATCAGCAATTTCACAAAAATGTCCAAAAAGTCATGGAGACAAATATGTTATTCATAATTTCATGTAAAATAAATAGCACTAAATGAAAATAAGTGTCCTACAATTACAGTAAATCACTCATGTGCTATTTGCTTATTAAGAGTCTTATTTTTAATTATATTCCAGAAACAGTTCAATATAAATGTAAAAAAAAAAAAATTAAATATAGTGAAGTATATACATTTTCTCAAACATCAGACTTCAAACTACATAAATAATTAAGAAATTATTCAAAAATGGTGTTTTACAAAAACAAAAAAATAAAAATACTGCCTAAATGTCAACTACCCACAAGATGATGTCTTTGGAGATGGCAAAAGTAATTATTTGTAAGTGCTTTACTCACAAACTAGAACATTTACTCTCTTCTTCTCCCAGTAAAACAACCAATTACATTCAAGTATTTGAGAAGTTGATATATTGATATATGTACAGTATATAGCAGCTTATATTTCTCCACTGCAGCTCAGACTAACATGTTGGCGCTCATCATAGATCAAATAATATGATCATTATTAAGGTGCCTAAATGACAAAATACATTTTTTACACATATTTTTTTTTTTAATTCAGTTCAACTCATGTTTATTTCTAGCGCTTTAACAATGTAGATTGTATCACAGCAGCTTAACATAGAAGTTGTAGTAAATTGAAATTGAAACAGTGTGTCAGTCCAGTTGAAGTTTAGTTCAGTTCAGTGTGGCTTAAATTTCACTGCTGAAAGTTCAAATACTAAATAGCAAATCCATCGATGAGCTGCAGTCGAGGCGCTGGAGGCCGGAAAACACTGGACATCTATTGGTGGGTGTGCAAGCTGGTCTCATGCTCTCCACTCCTCCATGACTGCCACAACATCTGCTCAGGATACGGCCTGGTCTAAGATTATGGAGACCTCGGGATAATGAAAAATGATCATATTAAAATGAACAAACAAACAAACAAACAAATAAACAAAAAAAAACTCACACAGGAGTATTGAAGGGATAGTTCACCAAAAAAAAAATTTAAAATCTGTCATCATTTACTCACCCTTGACTAGTTGTTTATAACAATGTTAACTATCCCTTACACTTTAACCCACCATTAAATCTACCCATACCATCAAACCTTGCCCTACCCATATCCCACCTCAATAGCACCATAACGTTCTGCAGTACATTATGAAAACAAAAAGTACATTGTATTTATATTTTGATGTAAGTACATAGTAGTTAAGAACACTTAATATAGCTTGTTACAACTTATTTTCCATGATTGTACTCATACTCACTGTGCCATTGGTCTGTCCATGGCACTTAGCTAATTCTTAGGAAGCTGTTTAAATTCCTGGCATGCCATAGAGCCCCATCTTCATAGTTTTCATAAAGTAAAATAAAGACTATATTTGTGTGTAGAACGTGTGTGTGTGTGTGTGTGTGTGTGTGTGTGTGTGTGTGTGTGTGCGTGCGTGCGTGCGTGCGTGCGTGCGTGCGTGTGTGTGTGCGTGTCCAATGTGTGATAACTCAAGACAAAGTGCAGCATCTGGTGTGTGGCCCTCTTTACTAGGCATTTTCAGAAACTCACAGCCAGGTTTGTTAAGGCAAGTTGGAGCTAAACCAAGGTCCTGACTCTCTGTGGTGATAAAAAAATCACAAGATGTCCTTTAAAAAAGTATGGGTGTAGTCCGGCATCATGGCCTCCTTACAATCCCCATATTTACTCCTCTTCACCAATAAGATACTGTGTATTCTGGTGCAGTACGTATGGCTGTTGGTGGGACATCCAGGTGGATGTTGCACACTGATTTCGCCCTCCAAATGTGCAGAATAAAGTGCTTTGACCGCTGAGTGCTATATAAATGGGATGAATTATTATTGTAAATGTCCAAGTGGGTTAAGAATTGTTACAGCTGTGCAGAACCCCACCCGGTAAACCCAATGCCCTCACGCTACACCCAACAGTCTACAGTAACTTTAGGCAAACTGGCACTTTGCAGCCCAGATGCAAACCCATAATGACAAGACGGGGCCGCTTTGTGTTGCAGCGGCTAAAGTTCTAAATTCCAGTGTGCAGTAAAAGTACTGAAATAAACCTGTGATTTTTGTGTTTGTGAACGTTTCTCTGACAGTTCCGCGCCGGTGGAGAATCTTCAAAAGGCCCGGTGGTGTCGGCACAAGAAGCTCAGGCCCAAGCCATCCTCGCCCAGGCGCGGGTCTGTATCCTTGCTCATGATTTTTGTTTTGCTTGAATGGGTACGAGGATGTTTAAAGGCACTGTTAAAACCAAGACAGGTTTATGGTTCTCATAACACTGTATGGTACATGGAAACGTACCCACTGCAAGTAACACAGCTTATGCTCTCTGCTCCAGTTAATGTCAGGTTTGGAGTCATTTTTGTAAATGTTTTTTTTTTTCTTTTTTCCTGTAGTTGACTATGAGGGGACCACCTGGTCCAATGGGATTGACAGGACGCTCCGGCCCTGTGGTGAGTATGCATGTTATATAAACCAAAACTAAAATTGTTCAGTAACTAATTTAAGAAAACAATAAATGCAAATTACATTTAAAAAATTAAAGAAAATTACACATATACATATATTATACACAAATATTTGTGTATTTGTTACAATATTGTCTGTGTTTTGGTAGTGAAACCTCTTACTGGCAATACGCTGTCTTACAATAACGTTTAACATTTACGTGCTTCGATCACCATCATCAAAGAACAATCCAAGTGCCACCGCTAACATCAGTGGCGGGAAAAATGGCAGTGGGTATAATTCACCATTCAGTGCTTTGCATATATACGTACACCCCTCACAAATCTCTCATTTGAATTATTATTTTCTACAGGATGCTTTACAATATTAAATTTGTCTAACAATCTAACAAAATAATTAATGATAACAATGATAAAAAATTAATTGCCCAAATTTAGATGTTAGGGGGAAATATATATATTTAAAATGAATATTTAAAATGTAGTTGAAATTTTGTAGTTTGTTATTGATTTTGCAATATTTCGCATAAATGTAAATGTATTATCTTTCCATTTCTAAAGATGTTTGAATTATTTATAGATAGAACTATCTATCTATCTATCTATCTATCTATCTATCTATCTATCTATCTATCTATCTATCTGTCTGTCTGTCTGTCTGTCTGTCTGTCTGTCTGTCTGTCTGTCTGTCTGTCTGTCTGTCTGTCTGTCTGTCTGTCTGTCTATTTATATACAGTATACACACAGTTGAAGTCAGAATTATTAGAATTTATCTTTGCCATGATGACAGTAAATAATATTTGACTAGATATTGTCAAGTTATTGTATAATGATGGTTTGTTCTGTAGGCTATCGAAAAAAATAGCCTAATGGGGCTAATAATTTTGTCCTTAAAATGGTGTTTAAAACATTAAAAACTGCTTTTATTCTAGTAAAAACAAAACAAATAAGACTTTTTCTCCAAAAGAAAAAATATTATCAGACATACTGTGTGTATATATATCTGTTTTGTTGAATGCTCCAAAATATATGACCTTTATTCACTGAAAAAAGAATAAAAATATAAATTGTAAAATTTAGGTGTACTCATTTATACTGAGCACTGTATAAAGTAGCAATTATTTCATACTTTGACGTTCGATTTTAGGCATTCTATATATTTCCAATTATTTACTTATTTTATTTATTAATTTTGTTATTTTGCGTATATTTTATTTATATTTTTACAAATTTATTTATACAAATATCTATTGTATATCTATGGCAACACAAAATAAATGTTATGCTACTTATATTTATTTATATGGAAATATAATATATAAATAAATAACCTGAATAGCTGATGTTTGATTTAAAAACAATCGTACATTTGATTACAAATGACTAAATGTGTTCATTTCCAACATAAATTAATTCGAACAAATATAAAATAAACAATAAAGGTAATGGTTTAATGAACTTAAGTTTAATGGACAAATGAATAAATACATCAACACAAATAAAGATTTATTTTATTTTATTTCATTTTATTTTATTTTATTTTATTTTATTTTATTTTATTTTATTTTATTTTATTTTATTTTATTTTATTTTATTTTATTTTATTTTATTTATTTTATTTTATTTTATTTTATTTTATTTTATTTTATTTTATTTTATAGAAAACACAGATGAGCCGCCTGCTTCTCAAAAAGACATGTCGCATACATGCCAAGGTTTACTTTCATCGCTGTCCCTTTTCTTTTCCTGTGTCTTTCTTTCAAACCCAACTGTTGCGATCGTCACACAAATGCTGATAGGAACATGTGTTACCTTCATCTCACTCTGATTTATGACTCAGTGGTTTATGGCTCTTTGGTGCTGAAGTCCTTTCAAGCTGTCTGATGTTTATTTTCATCTTCCTCTCAAAATACCTTTTGTCATTTTTGTTTCTGTGATATGAATCAGACTCAGAATGCCACTCAAATTTCTCTCATTCTTTTCCACAAAATCAATAACCCTTTAGAAGCAATGGTGGCGGGATGTGTTTGGGTAACTAGTGGGTTTGGAAAAGTGTATGAGACTTAAAACCAGTGTATGTGTGTGTGTATTTCAGGGTGGTCCTGGTGCACCTGGTGCTAAAGGGGAAAGCGGAGATTCTGGCCCACAGGTGACTATGTCTTTCTATGCTTTTATAGCTTCTTTTAAAAGAATTAATTCCTGTAATCTTAATTTAAAAGGCTGTTCTGACTTAATGCTGGTTTTTATTCTAATGTTTGTTTAACAGTTTCTTCAAGTAAAACTAAACTTTTATTTTGATGGGTTGTCATGAAGTCATTTCTCTGTGTACTTGATATGATGGTGCTTTTCCTAAGTTGTAAACTGTAAAAACGCTTGTTAATTAAAGAAACCACCATGATCGTCACATGTGGCTACAAATGTAGTAAACATACCTGTCAACATTGGGATGTGAAAATAAGGCATATCCCCTCCCCAATTCCCCAAATTACTAAATAAGTTTATCTGGGGCTGTTTCATTGTAAATAAACAGTTAAACAGTCATTAATATGTTTTATTATTATTATTATCATTATTGTTATTATCAGATAAGTCATCAAATCACATTAATCTTTTCTTCACTATATAACTTAAACATTCCGATTAAAGAGCAATGAATGAATCTCTCATTTAGATGTTTTATTAAATAACAGAGCTGTCACTTTAACAATGCACACATCTAACGTTATAACGTTACATCGACTGTTTTGAGGATTGCATAGGAGAGGCGACGACACCTGTAATGGAAAGGAAGGAAATCCCTCCATTTTTATATTTATTTCAAAATGTTTCATGACACAGAACAGATCATTTATGACAAGGTGCGTCCCTGGTGGTTCGGAGGTATGGGTTGCAAATAGGGAGGATTGGCTCTTTAATGTTTATTGCCACCCTTCATAGAAATAGTAAAAATATGGGAAATTACCTTTACGGGGTAGATAGCGGGATAGAACTGTAAAATACGGGTGAATCCAGGGAAAAACGGGAGGGTTGACAGGTATGATAGTAAATAAAAGAATAGGCCACATGTGATTGTTTACAGTTCTAATTTAGATGTATTAATACAAGGTTTGACAATTTCCATGACATTCTATACAGTTAATTCCATTTTATACAGAATTCTGTTCATATTTTTTCACATTGCAAAAGGTTAGGTTCACTAAGAAGATCCTGTACTTGTGGAAAGTGCATAATGCTTATTACTGCCTGACAATGTTTTCCTTTAACTCTCTCATTTTTAACTGCTTTTTAATTCAGATAAATGGAAGTGCTTCATTGGAATCCTGTTAGAGTTATAATTTGCTGCGGGTAAATGAACAGATTATGGTGTTGCATGACAGATTTGCTCTGCTTCGGTGCTCACAGGTGCAGCTGCAATAAACTTTAATGCTGTAAAAACAATTAGTATGTTGCTTTTCATGATATAGCATATATCCAGTTGAATGCAAAATATGCAGGAGGTATAAACACTTGTCCGCAGTAATGTAAAAACAGTACTTCTGCTCTGGAGTAAGTCTTAGTTAGATGATGAAGAGGGTGGTGGGGGGGGGGGTTTCTTTCTGTAAAGTTTGTAAAGTTTTTGTAAAAGATAATACTATAAAAACCAAGGATCTGTAAGTTGTTATTTCTCTTTAGCTTTTATTTAATTGATAAAAGTACAAATAATAGATTCCCAATGCGTTTACTGACTAAATCAATTATGTTTTGATTTCGATGGTTGCCATACACCGCAACAAATTTGGGAGATGTACATTTAATAAAGTTTTACGTTAACTTTCCTTTGCAAAATCATTCAGTGTTTAATTGTTTGGGGATTTAGGATATTAATCAGCAAGGTTTTGCATGCAAAAGGTTTGCCCAATCTGACATTATACAAGCCTTTAGCTGCTCAACAGTCAGTGGTAATCTTTGTCTGATTTTCTTTAATATGATGAGCCACACATTTTTTATTAGGAGACAGATCTAGACTGCAGGCTAGTTGAGCTCATTTGCTTTGTGTCTGTAGCCAGGTTTCTATTCTAACATGAAGCAAATCTTTTAAAAGTTTGCAAAAAACATCCCAAATGCAAATGAGGTGTGTTTTCATCAAGTTGTCAGAGCAGCTGACTGTAGAATTGGTATCACATGGATATAGTGTTCATTAGATTAGAGTCAGAGCCATAGGGAGAGTTGCGAATGTTTGATTCGTTAAAATGTTTGATCGTCACGTGATTCATATAGAGTCGAGTATTTAAAGTGCTTTGCGGTTCATTCAAAAAATGCCATATTCAGCTGTTACTCGGCTGTAAGTGCCAACTTCCAGGAATAGTAAGAGACTCCATATGCCGCCATTGCATTCCATTGCAGTCAATGGAGTTGTCGCAACTCTCTCTTTCTCTCTCTATGACTTTGATCAGAGTTTATTCGGCAAATGTGTTTCCATCACCCATTATTTGCATTAACCTTTTTTTTTTACACAATTCCAAAATCATCTCAAGCGATCATGAAAGTTGTTTTTATTGTTTTTATTATTGTCCAAATTGTGCAATAACACAGTGAAAGTAATCCAGCTAGTGATACCAATCTGTTGCAGCACATGCAGAATGAATCTTAATCTAATGAAAATGAGATTCTTATTCTCATTACCATGATAGACATTTGCTTTTCTTTCTGTCGCTCAAGAATGTCTGGACGTTCTCTTTGGTCTTTGAATTTGAGAACTCAATCGCTGCTTTCCCCATGTGGACTCATCTGACACAATAACACTGTCAATTTGACTATCTGAGATTATCTCTTCTCTCCTTCTCTCTAGACCATTTGCACGAAGTAAAGAGCCAAGCAGTGCTTGCAAAAACAGTGATGCTCATTTTATACTAAAACGCAAAGCCTAATGTATCACTAGTTCACCAGGAAATTCCATACATTTTTAACTTTTTATTGTTCCTCCATCCCAATGTTTGTGGAATGGTTGCTACTTTTAAAAAATACATTTGTTTGTCAGTAAAAACACTCTACTTTTTTCTTCGTACTTTCGTCAATTAAAATAAAGAGAATTATTACATGGCTCTGGAATACTTGAATCTGATTAGTCAGTTATGACATTCCATTGAATTTTATTCCCAGGTATCGAATTCTGAATCTAAGCCCCCTGTATGCACAGCAACAGATTAAGGTCAAAGGTTTGGTTACACTTTATTTTGATGGTCCGTTTGTTGAATTTAATTTACATTGCATCTAATTGCTAAATAATTCTCATTAGATTATAAGTAGACTGTTAGATTGGGTTTAGGGTTGGGGTTTGCGTTAGTGTAAGTTGATATGTACTTGGAAAGTTTCTTATAGTCAGTTAAATGTCTGTCGAATGTCTGTATCAACAGATATTAAGCAATCAGTCTACTAATACTCAAATGGACCATCAAAATAAAGTGTTACCAAAAGTTTTATATTGTTTCAGCCTTTCGTTGGTGCCGTTTTGAAGAACAGCTTACAGGAAGTGGAAAAATCCCAAAACACTACCTTCACATAATTGCATGTGTAACTTATAAAAAGTAAAAAGTAACTTATATAAGGAGGGACAACAATGCTAGTGATATAATGATAGTAATAATGACAGTAAAAAGAAAGGACAACAGTAATAATTATTAACAACAACAACAATAATAATAATAAATCACAAGTACTACACCAACTACTACTACTACAGAGAGTTTCTAATGATACAACTACTACTACTGCTACTACAGCCACAACCTCGACTACTACTACTACAATGTCTACTACTACTGATACTATTACAATGACTACTACTAATACTACTACACAGTCTACTACCACTGATACTACTACAACATCTACTACTACTACTGATACTACTACAGCAATGACTGCTACTACATCTACATCAACAACATCTACTACTTTTGATACTAATACACCAACAACGACTACTACTACTACTACTACTACTACACATCCACTACTTGTGATATCACTATACTGTCAACATCTATTACTACAGATACTATTACAACTACTACTTAAACAACCCCAACCACAACTACAACCGCTACTACTACTATGACTACTACTACTACTACTACAACTACAGCAACCTGAATAATGACAATGGTAGAAATGCTTGTAATAATGATAATGAGGAGATAACAGGAGGACAAGTCAGAACAGTAATAATAATAATTGTAACAAAAGTAGAATTAATACTATTAATGATAATAGTGAGGAGGTGAGGGGAGGTTGGGAAATCAGGAAGAGGACAAATAATAATAATAATAATAATAATAATAATAATAATAATAATAATAATAAAGACAAAAAACATTTCATTAAAGACGTTGTTATGTGTTTTCTTAAGGGACCTAGAGGACTTCAAGGCCCTACTGGTTCACCTGGAAAAGCAGGCAAGAGGGTAAGTATGGAAAAATCTGCTCGAGCTGTCATTAGGCTCACTCTGGTTGATTAGAGCTGAAAAGGTGACATGTATAGTACATAATACATCTGCAACACTGCTGCTGAAATACTGCAAGGCTCTACGCAAGTTGCCTGTTCGCTCTCCAACCGCGCACCAGATTTTTCCTTCAAACAGTCTGCGTCTATTAGCCTTGACCTTAATTTACCTGCGTAAGCTTTACAGAATGACAGATGTCTGCTGGACCTGCCAGCTTTAGTGCCAAACGTGTCTCAGATTCTCCTTTGACACAGTTTATTCACAGTTTCGTAATAAATGAGTCAAATTGCCGCAGTAAGTCAATGCTGTAGACTCAACACAGTGCCGTCTTTGGGTTTTTCTTGTTCACTTCATGTCCTCTTCTGTCTCGCTTTGATGCTAAAACACATGTTAAGCACATTATAACCTGCTTGTAGCGCATAGCATTAGGCTTATGATGCGACTGTGTTTTATAGGGCCGAAATGGAGCAGATGGAGCCAGAGGAATTCCTGGAGAATCGGGAGCCAAGGTAAAATCATGTCTGGTGCTAAATGTACACTTCTACACTGCTTGCGCTTGACTTTGTTTTTAAAATGACTTCTGAGGTGTTGGAAATCTGTTACAGTATGTGTGTCATACGGGATACTGTTATTAGCATCAAGATGATAAATAATTTTGATTATTAAAATCTGATTTAAACTATGTTGCATTTACAATAATGCAGAATATTTTTACAGCTCACTAATCATAATGTATTTATTACATAACTTATTTAAAGCTTACTTAATAATTAATATTTATTATTATTATTATTATTATTATTATTATTATTATTATTATTATTATTATTATTATTATTATTATTATTATTATTATTATTATTATTATTATTATTATTATGAGGGATAATGTTGTGGAATTGGTATGAGTAAATTATAAAGAAAAACACAAGTCTAATAGTTTGCGGTTTAGGTCTATAATTTGTCGTTTCATCCCCTCTTCTGGGGTAGTAAACAACATGATAACAAGTAACGATTGATAACTGATTACTTAAAGAAATTTGTATATAATTGTTATGATGTTGTTTGTAAAGGATTAATTCTGATCATTTGCAGTTTAGGAAAAAAAATATCTGTGATACCGAATAACGATAATATTCCACAATAATTAAATTATTTGTAGTATATGTTTATTGATATATGCATACTGCAATTAGTAAAAAGTTTCCATTCAATAGATTTTGAAATCCACATTATTTTTGTTGATTCGTTCAACATTTTAATTATAATTTTACTAGAACTTTAATTTACAATTTTATATTACAATATTTTATATATTAACCAATACATTTAGTTTATTAAATGAATTATAATTTCCATATAAAAATATATATTTAGCATAATGTGTAAATTAAATGTGTAAATAGTATTTGTATAATAATAATAATGAATGTGTATTTTGTAAAATATAATAAATGTGTATGTAATATTTGTATAATAATTAATAATAAATAATAATGAATGTGTATATTACAATATATAATAAATGTGTGTATAATATTTGTAGTTGCATGTTTTATTTACTTTAGTGCTTCAAAATTGAGATTTAAGATTATAGATTATTTTATTTATTATTAAGATTAAGATTATTTCTAAGAGTATTATTATTATTATTATTATTATTATTATTATTATTATTATTATTATTTTATTATTATTATTCATTCATTCATTCATTCATTCATTTAGTCACTTTATTAATCTGGGGTCGCCACAGCGGAATGAACAGCCAACTTATCCAGCATATGTTTTATGCAGTGGATGCCCTTCCTGCTGCAACCCATCACTGGGAAACAACCATACACACTCATTCACGCACATACACTACCAAAAATTTAGCTTACCCAATTCACCCATGGCGCATGTCTTTGGACTTGTGGGGGAAAACCGGAGCACCCGGAAGAAACCCACGCAAACGCAGGGAGAACATGCTAACTCCGCACAGAAATGCCAACTGACCCAGCCGAGGCTCAAACCAGCGACCTTCTTGCTGTGAGGCGACAGCACTACCTACTACACTACAGTGTCGCATAATTATTATTATTATTATTAATAATAATAATAATAATAATGATATTAATAATAAATTATTATTTTTTAATTTAAAACTCTAGTTTTGCATTTAAATACAGAACATAAATAACATTTATTTAAATAATAGTAATAATGATAATAATAATGATTCACTTATACATTAACTTTGACACTTATTTATTCTCATTTAACAGGGCGACCGAGGATTTGATGGCCTTCCTGGTCTACCTGGTGAAAAAGGACACAGAGTAAGTGCAACGCTCCTTAACATCATTATCAGACTACTAGAAATCAAAGCGAATTATTCCAGAGAGCACAAAACAAGCCTGACCACCACCCTTTCAACAAATGTCACTTTAATACTCAATTATCAAACTTCCAGCTTGTCTCAAGCAGCACTTTTTGATTATGAGAACAATTCCTGCCTGGTTTAGTTTTACCCCAGTGCCTGTTTTCATAGTAAAATCTACTGTATTTCGTTAACTCTATTTGAAAAGTCTCTTCTCGGATCCTGCCAAAACCAAGACTTGTACGTTTTTACAAGTGTCACCGTGCGTTTACGTTGAGTGCTGACAGTCCCAGTGGCAGAAGTCAACCTCATTATAGCTTCAAGCGGGGGGTGTTTGGCAAACCAAAGATACCCTCGTGAGGCCCAGCGGAGTGCGGCTAGCCTGGCCTGGGATGCCGTAGTGAAAGAGTCCCGCAGATCATAGGGAACTGTGTGTATTTCCAGCCAGAGTCGCTGTCTTCCTAATCCTGCCCTGCGTAATTACAGGCCTTGCTGCGTTATAGCCTCTTCTTATAGGGATGCAGGCTTATAAATAGTGGCCATGGGCCCTAACAATACATGGAGCCAAAAGCAGGGACGGTAATAATACAGTTACTCTTTTTTTTTGCTTCCTCTGTCATTTCATCTGTTTCGCTTTTTTCTTGCAGGGCGAGCAAGGTCCTATCGGCCCACCAGGCTCTCCAGGAGAGGATGGACCGAGGGTGCGTTTGTCCAACTTAAACAAAATATTTGTTAATGAACAGTTTCCGTATTTAATGATTCACAAGTGTTTTCTGTTGATTTAACAGTATGGCTTGATCTTGTCTGTTTTGATTTCGAAAATTCAACTCTACAGTTTAACTGTGACTTTTATTGACATTTTAATAGTTTGAAATAATGTAATGTATTAGCAATAATGTATAGTTAAATAAGTCTGTAAAATAACAGAAAATGTACTGGCAGCTTATTATAAGGTTTTTGTACCCTAATATATAACACCAACCCTGACAATATATCACTTTGAACTATTACAAATGTTCATAAAAGTCACCTTTTCAAACTTTGCAAGGTTAAAAGTAGTTGGAAGAAAGATCAAGGTCCCAAAATGCAATTTCAAAGCAGAAATAAATGTAGAAAAATTAAAAATAAAGACACAAAATACAGAAAACTGCTAATTTACAGATAGGTTTACAGTGCATGCTAGTTTTTCTTTATTGTGAACTGTATTGTGTTGACAAATGTGTTTGTGTTTTTGCCTGCAGGGTGAGGATGGTGAGATCGGACAGAGAGGAATGCCAGGAGAAAGTGTAAGCATCTCCATTTGCACCTTCTTATGTTTCCCAGTAAATGGAAACACGGAAACTTTTTACGTCAAAGAAACAAACCATAATTTAAAAGTAAAAGATTTCTTTCACTCTCTTTTGACCCCCAATCAGATTACTGTATGCGTAGGTGCAGCAGATAGTAAACTAAAGTAAACTGTCTCAGACTGATTAGCTTACATTTTTGCATGTTAAAAAATTCAGTTAGGTGTCAGTGTTTGGAAGGACAGCTCTTTGCCCACTAATGTACAGTAAAAGATGTGAAGAAGGAACATAATTTCAGGTCTTTCAGGTTCAATCTTTCTGAAAATCTAGTTTTGGACTGTGTTGTGTCTTGCTTGTCAATAAATCTGTGTTAAATTGATGTGAACAAATTACCAGGTTCTTACTGACAAAGTCTGGAACTAAAAAAATAAAAACATAAAGATGATTTACTCTTTCCTAATGATGGAATCATTAATTAAGAATGGGGCATTGATAGGCCCATTTTCCTGGAACAAGTGTCTCGGTAAAAATGTGGGGGTCTGTGCCCCACTAAAAGGTTTGAGATACAATTTACTTTATATGTAAGCGTATTTATTAAGAGAGGGAATCCCAGAAAAAAAGGGTAATCTCTATGTACAACCGAACCAACTCTTGTGAAAGTAATATACTTTTAATCAAAAACTGATGAATGCGCACAGAAAACTAAAGTTTAAGAGCTTTATGTCTAGCAACGTCCCTGAATCAGAAATAATGTAATCCAAAAGCTGTGTTTTTCCACATCTTAGATTTCAATGCAGTATAGTTAAAGCTATTTGAAAAGTCACTAAATATTGCCACATGTTATCATCTGCTAATTAGCATATGCATGATGTCATTACAAACTGATGTACTTTCTACAGTGATTTTATTCATTTCCTTACAGCCAAATTCCCATGAACTGTTCTCGTATGCAAATGAAGGGTTCAGATACAAAAGCTTTTAAGTGCCATCTGAAAATTTTCTGGCTTCCAGTTTCACTTTTAATGGCAAAGAATAGTTTTTTATCATCTTTAAAACAAAAGACTGTACATAAACATAGGAGGCTGAGAAAAATGCTCATTTTAGAAGAAAATTTCAGTTGTTTTTGCCTCTGGACTTTTCATATCTTTGTCTATATCCAGTCACCTTCAATCTGCTGCTCTTCACTGCTAAGATCCAATGTTAAAAGAAACTGTCCAACATTTTTTTTAGTCTCCAATAATTAGACAAAAAATTCAAATATCACCAAAGTAGCTCTAAAAATATTTAAAGTTTCAGCTACATTGAGAATACTACTTAGGTTCTATTTAAATTAGTGTGTTTTCATATTAAAATGCACACGTTTTGTTGCAGTTACATCTGGTTACACTATGCTCTGGTATCTCCAACACTCCAAAATGGAGTGTTCTGAACACCCAATGTTAGTTTGGAAGTGCTGCTGTTCAATTTCAGTGTACACCACATGTGTCAAAGCCAGTTCATGGAGGGTCTGAGCTCTGCACAGTTTAGTTCCAACCCTAACTAAACACACCTGATCAAACTAATTAAGTCCTTCAGGCTTGTTTGAAACCTACAGGTAATGCCCGATTCACACGGGGCTTCAGTGTCAACGCTTGACAGAGGGTGTGCCTGAAGTTGGGGCTGACACGGTCATCATTGCAGCGTCAGCCAATGAAATTAGTCCACAATCGACTACTGTCTGAACTGGTGTATTTGCATAAAGCGATCAGATTGGCTGACGCACCCATTGGCAAAATTCCCAACTTCTGCAGAGAGCAACGCCACTGAAGCAACGCCACTGCCAACGGATCCACAATGCAGTTGGCAACGCCTGAGGTCACCCATTCAAAGTGAATGGGAACCATTAACGCTGACGCCCCGTGTGAATGGGCTGTAAGTGTGTTGAGGCAGGGTTAGAACTAAACTGTGCAGGGCTGGGGCCCTCCAGCAACTGGCTTTGACACCTGTGGTGTAGACAAACTGAAATGCAGGTATCCATAACTGCTCTCTTATTGGTGTTCTCAGCTATTGCATAGTTCATCAAGCCCTTCTCAAATGACCGTTATACAAGCAGAACACTGCAAGTACAGAAGTTGGAAAATGTGCTTATGCAAAGTGAGCGTTTTGTGTGTTTTTGGCTTTATAGTGTGAATGGAGATAATTTTTTCTTAAACAATAAAAACGGCAGTCTTGTCGACGCCAATAGCCTATGGTTAGTGCATCACCATATAGCAACAAGGTGCTCACGACGACCCGAGTTCAATTCCCAGCTCAAGGTCCTATGCTGATCGTTTCCCTTTTACACTTACCTATAAATCTCCACTTCTTTCATAATAAAGGGAAAATCCCATAAAAAGTAATGGTAAAAAAAATGCTAGTCTGTATGAGGAGCATTTTCATTCTAAAACACTTTTAAAATGAAAACTCAGTAGTGTAAGGTGTACCAAAATCGTCTGATTGTTTTTTTTTTGTTTTGTTTTTTTTTATTGCCATCAATGCATAAATTCAGTGTTAAGATAAAGTAAAATACACAACAATTATTTTGAATTGAAATCAGTATTTCAAAACTGTTTTCACTGTATTTTGGATTAAATATTGCATCTTAGATGAGCATTATCAAAAAATTAAGGTAAATTTCAAAATGTTGAACAATAAAGAATGTTTAATACCTGATACCTCAGAGACTCCAAACATAAGTGATAATTTTCAAGGAAAATGTATGCATTTGAGTTAAAATTAGGTGTATAATTCAACAAAATGTCATTTTTTATGATATTAAGTTATTAAAATGTCTATTGGCCATCTCTCAAAATAGAACATGAGGGTAAATAACCTCACTTTATACCACAGTAAAAAGCCAGGACTGCTCACTCTGATCGCTCTACCTCAGGAACGCCCTACCTCAAATCCCAGTATTGTTTGGTTGTTGCTCATTTAGGTAATAGTGTGTACAGGAAAGCAGCACTGCAGTTTTCTATTTTCTCCCTCTCTCTCTTTCTTTCTCCGCTTGTCACGACACACTAATGGTCTCGCATAGTTCACTTACTCTTCGACTAAATAGTCCATCAGCAGAGATCTAACAAACAACAGAATCAGCCCTGAAGATGTGGAATCTAAGTGAAGCATAAACCCGTAGACAAGCCTTTGTTTCTGCATTACATAGCTGGTTGGAAACATTTGTGTATTAAGTAATAAAAAGCATATTTAGGATGTCCTTTCTTAAATGTAATGTCCTATTCTTATTGTATGGTTATAAATAATCAAGTCAAAACTCAGTATGCTGATATTATTAAAGTTTTAACCTGTCTAGATCACAAATTAGGCATAATAAAAAAAGACATGTTATGCAATTTAGTAACAGGGGGCCAACTGGGTTTTTTTCAATGAATTTTAGTAAAATATTAGGAAATTTCAGCCAAAAATGCAGCTAAAACTGAGCCAAGGTGAAAATAATTGTTTCACTGTCATCTTCGCTTCAAAAAGCACACGCATATGACGCATATGTAATGATTGTTGTAATTATTTTGTAATGTAATCATAATTCGCTGAGAATAACAAATCAAAAAGCACAAAGCAATGGTCTATTATTCAGTTTTAATGTCACAAAACAACGTAAAGAAATTTGAGAAAGTCTTATTTTCTAATTTATCTTTTTGTTTAATTTATGTATTTGTATATTAATCTATAACTATATTATAATATATAGCATATTATTTTTATTTATTTAATTAAATTAATATTTTATTTTTATTAATTTATTTCTTGTTTAATTTGGCATTGGTCCAACACCTGTCATGTGAAAGTATGCCTTTATATGATGTGCTTTTACTGTGTGTGTGTATATATATATATATATATATATATATATATATATATATATATATATATATATATATATATATATATATATATATATATATATATATATATATTATTCAAAATATAATGCTTTGCAATTTAAGGGGGTCCATGCTCGATACTGTATATGGATTGTTTGGTCTGGAAAAGGTTGAAGACCACTTTTACTCACTATAATGGTCTACTGGATTCTCATAACATGTGGTTTTTGATGATCATCAGGGTCCAAGAGGTCTGCTGGGCCCCAGAGGATCTCCTGGTACTGCTGGCCAGCGTGTATGTACTACCATACTTTCTCTTAATCACAAATATTCCAACATCATGAAACTGACAGCCAGACACTTGTGTTTTCACACATGCAGGGTCTGACTGGTTTGGATGGACCACCTGGCCCTAAGGGAAACATGGTAAGTATTTGATCTCCTCCTGTTTAATAGTGCGAGTATTACTGAAGAGAGCCATTTCTGAGCTTTAGGACTTGGGTTAACTGTCCCATGCTGACAAACTTTAACCTCCCTGAAACATGTGTGTTGTCCTGAGCAAAGGTCAGTCTTAAGAAGGCTGTCAGAGAGAGCTAATGGCAGTGTCAGGACAGAGCTAATGGCAGTGTCACTGAAGCAGCAGGAGGCTGATCTTTGACCTGGAAGTGCAGAAGTGAAGAAAGCATGAAGTCTGACACTAAAATATGCAGCGCAAGAAGTGAAAGATTCATCTGGGGATTCAGTGTTCAACATGACTTTTTCCCCACACACATTTGTTAAAAAACTGAGGGCCGTGAGTGGATGGATGGATCAAAGGATGGATGGATGAATGGATGGACAGACAGACGGACGGATAGATGGATGTTAGCTTAATGGATGGATGGATGGATGGATGGATGGATAGCTAGATGGATGGATAGCTATATGGATGGATGAGTGGATAGCTAGATGCATGGATGAATGGATGGATGAGTGGATATATTGATGGATGGATAGATGGATGAATGGATGGATGAGTGGATAGCTAGATGGTTGGATGGATGGATGGATGGATGGATGGATGGATGGATGGATGGATGGAAGGATGGCTAGATGGATGGCTGGGTGGATGGATGGATGTTAGCTTGATGGATGGATGGATAGCTGGATGGATGGATGGATGGATGTTAGCTTAATGGATAGATGGATGGATGGGTGGATGGATAGCTAGATGGATGGATGACTGGATAGCTAGATGCATGGATGGATGGATGGATGGATGGATGGATGGATGATAGCTTGATGGATGGATGGATGGATGGATGGATGGATGGATGGATGGATGAGTGGATAGCTAGATGGTTGGATGGATGGATGGATGAATGGATGGATGGATGGATAACTTGATGGATGGATGGATGGATGGATGGAAAGATAGATAGATAGATAGATAGATAGATAGATAGATAGATAGATAGATAGATAGATAGATAGATAGATAGATAGATAGATAGATAGATAGATGGATGGATGGATGGATGGATGGATGGATGGATGGATGGATGGATTTATAATGAATAGATAGATGATGCATAGATGTTTGGATGATAGATAGATGAACAGATAGATAGATCATCCATGTATGGATGGATGAATGGGTAGATTAATGGATGGATGAAGATGATAGATGTAGACAGACAGAACTGGGCCATAATTTGTTTGCTCTATGGGTTCATTAGCTATTATTTAACTACAACAAAACCACCACCGTTACATGTATTTTAGCAGCTCTTCCTTTACCGAAGGCCTCACTCAAACTACATCTGCTTTTCTTACAGTTATGCAGTGTGTTTTCCACTTTTACTCATCGCCATGTCTCTCCATCTTTCTCAGTGGTTTAAAGCAGCTATAACAGATTTTATTACAGTAGGCTGTGCGATTCAGGAAGGAAGGCCAATGGAAAAAGATGGATTTGCAATTTGCACATGTCTGTTGTTCAATGTGTAGAGTATTTTTGGAGTTTGAGGTATTGGGGCTGTTTTTCATATTTGTGTAAAATGAAATAGTGGAGTCTAATGATGTATTAAATGATGTCTAAATGTTGTAACAGGGTCCTCAAGGAGAGCCTGGACCTTCTGGTCAACAGGGGAACACTGGTCCACATGTGCGTATATGTCGATCACCTTCTCTCTCTCTCTCTCTGTTTCTCTTAGTCAGTGTGTTTTTATAATCAAGAATCTTTCACTTCTTACTTTCACATGAAATCAAATCTTTTATGGCCTAGATTTGAGATCATCTAATGTTCTCCTATACAGAAAAAGTCAACTGTATTTTCCAAAAATAATAATAATTTAAAAAAAATCAAGTTGTATGGTTTGAACTTTAATGTATTTAATATGTAAAAAGTATTAACGTTTAAATAAAATAAAATAAAATAGAAATAAATTAATAAATGTCTTGTACCTAAATCACATGATGAATCCAAACTGAGGTAGAATTTTCATTAGCTGATGTAAATTAAAATATACTGTTAATATAAAATAATAGAGGGTTTACTGTGTAATACTCACATATATAAAATTGGTCATTATAGCCATTTAAGTAGGTAGAAATACTAAAGTAGGTAGAATGTATAATGAACTTTAAGGGCTCTATTTTAACGTTAATCGCAAAGTCTAAAGAGCATGGCCAAAAAGCATTAAGGGTTTGTCCCAATTCACTTTTGCTATTTTAAGGATGGAAAAATATGCTTTGCGCCCTGGCACATGGTCTGTCAGGGTTGTGCTTATTCTCTTAATCAGTTATGGGTGTGTTTTGAGCATAACCTGCATTAAACCAGTCAGTTGCGTTGCGACATGGTGCGTTTGCTATGTACATGGTGGACTTTGTAAGTGGAAAAACTGAACGAGTTAAACAGACCATCTGCAGCGCGAGGATAATGAACAAGCCTTCTCCATTTGGCCCCTTTACTTTCTCTTTAGTTTTCTTTACTACTTTACATTCGTGGAAAAGGAAATAGTGGAAACTCACTCCACTGAAGACATCCATTGGCCTACATATTTAATTTCATTTGTTAAGCACAAAGATTTGTTTCTAAACAATTTCTAAATTAAATTCTAATTTCCAGCAAATGAATAAACTAACAATAATAACGGAATGTGGTCAAAAAAACTGGGCTATACTCAGTGTAAGCGATTGGACCAGCATAGGCGCATAACCAAAGCACTCTGCACTGGACTTTAAACCAACTTTTAGCTTAGTTTTTAGTTAAACGACGTGGCGCAAAATGTAAAAATTAGGGTTGCACGGGTCTGAAAATAGCAACAAATCACACCAAACATATCTATTGCTCCGAGTGTATGATAAGGCTTTAAGATTTTTTATGAATTTTAAGAACTTGTATGTACTATAATGAAATAACTATGTTAGAATTAAATATACACACATTTAGGAAAAATCAGGGTACTATAGTTAAATTTTATTTTAACAAAAATAATAAATTACAACATTTAAAATGGTCAAAAAAGCTGTCTCAGTAATTATACCCACAACCTCTTCAGCAGTGTTAATTTTTATTTGATTTTAGGAGTCAACAAAAATAACACTACTTTGTATGAACACCAATTCATCAAATTCAGCTTTGAGTCACTGTAATAACATTTTGACTAGCGTAATATAAAAAGATAGACCACCCATTCGGTTTCTCTCTTTCAATTGGAAATATAGTGTGTCCACACGAGCAAAAAAACACTTCATTAATTCTCTCTTTTTCAGTGAAAATATTAGAAAAAGTCAAAAGGAAAGAGAAAACTGCTAGATCTATTAATCTGAATCCACATCCATACTCCATAATTATGTTTCGATTATACATCGCTCATATATTCACACTCACTCACACACACTCATAATAATAATATATCCTGTTCAACATTCTTCCTCAGATTTGACTGAGATCTGCTCACACAGCTTTTTCCAATATAAACTTTGCTCTCAGATTTCCCCGAGTTGTCCCGTGTCTGACTTCTGAAATCTTGTCTTGCAGGGTCTGCCTGGTCCTCAAGGCCCCATCGGTCCACCTGGAGAGAAAGTGAGTTTGTGAATGAGCGCTGGTTGTCCTCTTTGTTATTACAGACGCCACTTTTTTTTTCTTGCCTAACCTTGTAAACGATTAAGCAGACGACTCCTCGCTTTCCAAGCTAGAAGAGCATTGCTGACTATAGGAAAACCACACACACACACACACACACACCTCAAGACTGGCTAATGCTTGGACAAGCTGGAGATCTGCTTACACACATAACTGTCATTGGTTAGTCTCTCAGACAAGCATTTTCTGGTTTCTGGATGAAGGCCAGAGAAAGAGTCTGAAATGTGACTCCAGGAGTGTTTCCAGACGTACCATATGATTAGATCCCTTCCTTAGCAAGAGGGTGGGGGGTTGGGGTCTGCTTAAGAACTCAAATCTGTTCAAATATACCAACAATTACATAAGAAACACAGGTGGTAAAGGAAAAAAATAGCATGATTTATCAAAGCTTGGTAAATACGAGCAAAGACTGTGAACAAAAATGAGTGCTGTTAAATTATTAATCACATCACATGCAAACTAATCTACAACTAATCACATGCAAAATGAAAGTTCGTGTTTAGATAATAATTTTGTGTGGACTGTGTGTATTTATTGTGTTTGTATTATGTATAATCTAATGTATAATCTACATGCCTACAGTATATATAGAAAGAAAGAAAGAAAGAAAGAAAGAAAGAAAGAAAGAAAGAAAGAAAGAAAGAAAGAAAGAAAGAAAGAAAGAAAGAAAGAAAGAGAGAGAGAAAGAAAGAAAGAAAGAAAGGAAGGAAGGAAGGAAGGAAGGAAGGAAGGAAGAGGAAGGAAGGAAGGAAGGAAGGAAGGAACGAAGGAAGGAAGGAAGGAAGGAAGGAAGGAAGGAAGGAAGGAAGGAAGGAAGGAAGGAAGGAAGGAAGGAAGGAAGTTGGTTTTGGGATTCTCACAACCAATTTGTGTTGGGACAGCATGAAGGAATTAAGTTAACTTATTATTTTTAAAAGATATTTAATTTATTTATTTATATACATGATAAATATATACAGTACACACACACATATATATTAAATACATAAAAAAGTGTAATTAAACTTTAATTAAAAAAGACAAATAAATTGAAGCGTCTTCATAGTTTAACCCTTTGCTCATAATATTAACACAAAAAAAGAAGATGCTTCGGTTTTTTTTTTTTTTTTTTGGATGAAAGTATTGGCTAGCTTGATAACCTTTCAAGCTATCTGTGAGGATGTAGAGCAGTGTTTCTTAACCATGTTCCTGGAGGATCAAAATCTGTGCACTTTTTCCATGGCTGTTTCTCAATTCCAAGAACGCAGAGAACGGACTTGCGTTCTTGTGGAGACCGGTCTTGCCTGGTGTCCTCGGAAGAACAAATTCAGGAGACCACGAGAACAGAGAACGCGTCCTGTGAGAAATGAGATGCTGTGCTCTTCCTGATGGTCAAGTGACCTTCACGCGTTTTTAATGGAAAATTATTTAAACATTACAGCATTCTTACAACGATTTATTGTTTTTCCTCTTTTCAATATATATGCATAAAAACATTATAAATATTGTACGTTTTACAATGTAATTAAACCAGATTTTAATACAAATTTCAGCAAATAAACACCCTTAATGTGTTTATTCCTTTATTAAGATGTTCATGGTAATGTTTATATTCATCGTTTTATTAAGGGAAACTCCTGAGATAAATAAGTGATATCTCTGAACTTTAATACTAGATCTATATAAAATGCTGCGCTTCCCACCTGCAGTCGCAATGACTTCTGGGAAAGTCTTTGTAGTTTTTTTTTTGTAGTTTTGTAGTTTGTATAATATTTTTGTCATTTTTGTAGTTTGACCAATATTTTTGTAGTTTGCTAATCTGCAGCTCTGCATATATATTGTTTAAGAAATAATATATAGAGAATTAAGTCCATAAATTTACAACATTAACCGAGGCAATTTATAGATTCAAACTATTAAAAATGTCAATAAAAGAATTTAAAAAAAATGTTTTGATATCAAAAGTTGTTAAAAAAAGATCAAGATCCCATAATGCAATTCAAAGGCTTAAATAAACAGGGGGGAAAACCACAAATCATAAAATAAAGAAATCGGTTATTTTGTGGATATTTTTACCACGGTAATACAATAAACATTAATTAAAAACAACATTAAACACCAATGTATGTCATAAAAAAAACAGACAATTGTTTAAATGTTTTCCTTTTTTTTAAACAAATTTTTGATTTCACTCTTAATTACAAAATAAAATGACTTGTTTTTCAACTATTTTAACTGTGAATCTATCAGTGTCTTGTTCTGTAAATAGTTATTATACTTTTAGTATAATATAACAGCTGCTATACACTTTAGAACATAATTGAACCATTAAACACAGCATTTTACAGCCTTATAACATTATTATTATTATTATTATTATTATTATTATATTACCAAAAAAATTTTTTTTTATCATTTTAGATAACACAACAACTGTAACACTACCAGGGTTGAAATGTGACTTCAGAAGTGGCAGAGTGTTTCCAGGCGTACCGTATGATTAGATCCCTTACTTACCAAGAGGAAAAAGATGATAATGAAGTGCTTTAGGATTGAACTGCTTGTAAAAGTTGCCCTGTGAGTCACTTGGGCTCACCAGCAATTGTGTGTGTATTTTTTCTTCTTTCCTTCCTCACATTTTCTCTCTTTTATAGGGTCCCGGTGGGAAACAGGGTCTCCATGGACTGGCTGGAGCTGATGGGCCTCCTGTGAGTTGATTTGATTTAATAATTCATCTCTTTGTTCATATCAGGAATATTTTGCACCATCATGCATCATTAGCCATTAAACGGCTCAAGGGAATATGCATGTTTAATTCACTCTATTGAGAACTGAAGAGTTGGAATACTTTGGAATCGTGAGTTAAAACTGGAATGACAAATGGAATTTACTGCATTACAGTTCAAAGAAATCCAATGCAGACACAACAGAGGACTTTCATTAGTCCAACAAAACATCAACATGAGCAAAAACAGAGAGCTTCTTTCAGTTCAAGCTTCAAGCTTGTTTTATATGGACGGATTCTGATTAAAAGGCTTTCAGTTTCCATTCTTTGAAATGCAGTATGTTTACATGGATTTTCCATTAAATTGAATGCATATACAGTTGATGTCAGAATTATTAGCCCTCGTGAATTATTAGCCCCCCTGTTAATTTTTCCAGAATTTCTGTTTAACGGAAAGAAGATTTTTTTTAACACATTTCTAAACATAATAGTTTTAATAACTAATTTCTAATAACTGATTTCTTGTATCTTTGTCATGATGACAGTAAATAATATTTGACTACACATTTCTTCAAGATACTAGTATTCAGCTTAAAGTGACATTTAAAGATTTAATTAGCAAGTCAGGCTAATCAGGGAAGTCATTTTGTAATGTTGGTTTGTTCTGTAGTCAACTGAAAAAAAACGCTTAAGGGGGCTAATAATTTTGACCTTAAAATGGTCTTAAAAAATAAAACAGCTTTTATTCTAGCCAAAATAAAACAAATAAGACTTTCTCCAGAAGAAAAAAATAAAAGAAATATTAACAATAATGAAAAATTCCTTGAAAAAAATGACAATTGACCTGTAGTTTTGACTTTAACTGTCTTATTTATTTATTTATTTATTTATTTATTTATTTATTTATTTATTTGTTTATTTGTAATAGTCATTTAGGTGACTATTGGTTACTAATATATTATCTTTTTTTAGAACATAGATATCTAAATGTTAAGGACTTATTTGTAAAAACAAATTTAAACATTATTTATTTATTTATTTATTTATTTATTTATTTATTTATTTATTTATTTATTTATTTATTTGTAATAGTCATTTAGGTGACTATTGGCTACTAATATATTATCTTTTTTAGAACATAGATATCTAAATGTTAAGGACTTATTTGTAAAAACAAATTTAAACATTATTTATTTATTTATTTATTTATTTATTTATTTGCCATTTATATCCCTTTAACTGCTTCACCAAGAAAAAAAAGTATGGAATGCATTTCTTAACTCCTAATGTCGCTAGTTAACACACTCAATACATTGTTTTCACATCCCACACATCCCATAATTACTAAAATATCAGCCTCTACCTAGTGGTTGGTATGTCGATTTATGGTAAAAGTACTGGAATTAATACATATTACTATGAAAACTAAAAAAATATTACACGTAAGACCAAATTCTTTTAAAAGCATATTCAAAATAAAGCATTTTTGAATTCTAAATCAAAGTATGCCATAAAATATTTCAAATTCTCATTTAACTCACTTTTTTTAACAATAAAACCAAAATCAAGTTTAGTAGTGTTACAGGATTATGTTTGTTTGTTTGTTTGTTTGTTTTTTTGTTTGTTTTTTGTAAACCAACAATGCTGTGTATGTGTAAACCATTATTTAAATCAGTCATTCCTTATATGACTTTAACACTCATTATTTAAAAATATGGTCAATCATGCGTTTGGTAGATCAGGCAGTTAAAGGGATATGACACTAGTTATTGATATTTAAATGATCATCCAGAACATTTAAGTGGTAAAAACCATACATTTATTTTAAATCTAACCTCATTCTGCTACATTAATATTTTTTTTTTAATCTGTTTATTTATATATGTGTTCATTTAATTTATTTATTCCTCAATTTAGAATTCAGTACTAAGTTCTATCGCACAGTGACTTACACCAAATTATTCATAACACATTCTTAACACTGTGATTACTGTATAATACTGTACACTGACCCACAAAACTTTACGCAGCTGTGTTTACCTCACATTAATTTCCGACTTTCATTGACAATTCTTTTATTTGTAATCCTATCACAGGGTCATCCAGGGAAAGAGGGTCCTCCCGGGGACAAAGGAGCAGCTGTGAGTGTATTTTTAGTTGGTCTTGAAATGAATTGTCACCCAGACTTCCAGTTATCGACCACATTTCAAGTGTAAAGCCACAAATTGCCCATAAGGTACTGCTTTGCAGCTGTCTGAAAGCTCAGTGGCAAAATTACAGCCATTTCTTCCTCTCTGTAATTAACACTTAATGTGTGGCCCTTTCAGAAGTTTAAAATCCCCAAGAAATCAAAAGTTTTTTAGGTGTTGGTATCAATACAATGTCGCCCTTTTATTAAAGGAAGGATTTAAAAATGAGGAATAATCAATATATTCTGCTCTGTCTTCGTGTTTCAGTTGAAACTACAACAAACGTCAGACTAAACTGTGCTTTTAAATGCACTTCAAAGGCAATTTAAGGGTATCTATAAGCTAGCATGCAAAAAAACAAAACAAAATTTAGATTTAAAAGATAAGAGCCTTCAAAATGAGCAATAAAGCAACTAAGTTTTTATGACATCACCACACATTTTAGCTTCTCCTCAAAGCTTCTCGTCAATCAAATGCTCTGACCACAACCTGATGTTAATGCTGCAGCAGAACTGGTCAGTGGGAATGAGGAGGGAAATACTTTGCACGTCAGCATAAAGACTATTAGGATGTTCCTACACTTAAAAAAAAATTCATTGGATGTACTAAAAATAAATTAAGGTACAGTAAGTGGTTCCAAACAATTTATATGGGCTGAATTTAAGCAAACAAATTAAGTTGAACATTACTACATTTAATTAGTTTGTTTAAATTCAGTCCATATAAATTGTTTGCAACCACTTACCTTCAAAAATTTTTGTAAGTCCACTTAATCTTTTTTTTTTTTTTCATCTGTTATACAACTTGATATTTTTCTATATGGTGAATGGCACATGGTATACCTCCCAAATACTAGCAATTTATAGTAAATAGTGTTTTTGAACACTAGTTTTGAGTGTGTTACACTGTATATATTATAGTAGTGTCTGTTAATGAATGTTGCAGCATAACATAATATTAACTATATTTTGACAAAAATGTCAGATAGAACCTTCTAAAGTGACGATTTAAGTTTTTTTTATTGCAAAGAGATACAATTTATAATAGCTGTTTGACATTTTTCACAGCAATTTCTCCAAATTAAATTCCATAATCAGGGAAAAAATTGTAATTTAAAATATATTTGTAATTTGTAAATTACAAATACTTGTAATTTGTAATATATTATATTGAAAAAAAGAGTGTATACAACCAGAGTTTTCTTGTTTTGACACATTAAAAAGTCACAAACAAATAATTACATTTGATTTGTTTTTTGTGGCAACCGACCAGGCCATTAGAACTAATCAGTATTTAGCCCTGTATAAGTCTAAAATGTAATTTATAATGGTCTTAAAAGGTCTTAAAAAGTCTTAAATTTTGGCTTGATTAAACCTGAAGAACTCTGCACTAGGCAAACATGTCAGGAAAGGGTTCATTTACAGAGCTTTGGGTACAAAATGAGCACTTCAAAATCCAGCAACGTCGTTAAGCCTATATGTACTTTAAAAGTTGCAAAATTATTTAAGAAGTTATTTAAAATGTTAAATGTGTATTAATTAGATTATAACCCTTACAATTATGTCTAGAGTGCATTGGCTGATTGTTAAATGAATGTCTGGTATTTAAATGTTTCTGTCGTGTCATGTTTGATGCAGACAGCCAAATTGCTTGTCGCTGGAATCTTGTCGGGTCGTGTGAATTTTCATTTACTTTAAAAGCTGAGGTAAATGATCCCCTGTTGCTCTCTTGATGGCTATTAATAAAAATTGATATTCAAGAACAGACTATTTTATTATCATGCAAAGAAAAGCAGGGCCTTGTTTCTCCATTCTTTATACAGGGTGTCAGCAGGGTCTTAAACAAAATTAAAAGTTGATAAATCAATTTAAAGAAATGTAAGGCCCTTAAAAAGTATTAAAGTCTTAAATGCTATTTTCCAAGGTATTAAATGTTATATTATTTTTTTTATGCTATGTATGGTTGGATGCTTAAGTTTGCCTGAATTAAATCACCGAATATCATGATGCTGTGTAGCTTATGAAATCAATGAAATTATACTAGATAGTGCAGTAATCAAGGAAACATTATTATTTCTGCAGTTCTATAGACGCCAACCTGCTGAATTAGCTAGATTTAATAGATTTTTATTCAGTATATGAATAATTTTTTAGTTTTGGAATAATTTCTTACATTAATATTGAGTAAATATACTGTAAGTTAAAATCTCGTCAGTGTTTCCAGTTGAAAAGTGGTTTTAAGGTTTTAAAATGTATGGAAAGAGTTTTAAAAAAGGTCTCAAAAGGTATTGAATTTCCCTCGCTGATTCCTGTATATACTCTCTTGTATGTCATGGAAATTCAGATTTGTAGTCAGTGAAAGTGAAAGGGAATTCGACATTTGGCTAAGAGTGTGAGTAGCACAGATTGTGTACCTCATCTGATTAATCAATGCACTTTATACGCAATGCTTCAAAAACACTTTAGTATTTACTATAAATCACAATAGCATTATTTTCATGTTGAAAAAGGAGCTGAAGCATCACAATTCTTGTTTTCTTTGGGTGACAATTTAACTGTTATATGTCCAATCTACTTAAATGTGTAAAAACTTAGCTAATTTACTTGATTTGTGTTGGGACACCATAAAGGAATTCTGTGGAACCCAGCATTTTTTACAGGGTTTATAGTGCATACAGTAAATGCTTCACACGTATGATTTTTATTGATGTAAATGAAATGGATTTGGACTCATTTTACTTGAATTCCCACAGTACACACGAGTGTTGCATTCCAAAGAGGACTCAATCAGACTTCATTTTGTCATATACTAAACATGTCAGATGCACTTTAATTTGGCAACTTGACAGCTGTAATTTAAGCTAAATCCTATTGGCTATTTTAAAAAGGGGAGGAGTTATTTAATATGTCCCGCCCTGTCTTTTTATATCAGTTTATATTATGTCACACATCAGAAAAACTCGGCAAGACACTTGAGTGTACATTTAAAACCTAATTCCACTCTATTATTGCTGATTGATTGAGTGTTATTATGTTTACTCCATTATCCTTCAGGGCCAGCCAGGTCCCCAGGGGTCCATTGGCTATCCCGGGCCTAGAGGTGTGAAGGTAAACAGCCTTGATCCCCTTCATCTCACTAACTGTTTATCAGCAGCGTTATGAGCTCTTATTGTGTCAGTCAGAGGCTTTATTCCCTGCTCTGTTCATTTAGGGTGCTGAAGGCGTCCGAGGCCTGAAAGGAGGCAAAGGCGAGAAGGTGAGCAAATGATGCCATCCTGTGTTTCCATTAGTGGTGCACAGATGACAAAATAACTGCTGAAACTCAAAAGCCATTTCTGGGACTGTTTGCTTTGAAAATGGAATCAGTCCTTTCAGAGAGATGTGGTGTGATATTAAAGCAAATGGATATTTATTAGCAGAAAATAATAAATAATTATAATTTATTATAATAACATATTATAATATTATTATAATTATAATAAATTTATTTTTTGAATTATTTGCACGTTATTGTTTTGTATATTTACAATATTGTCTAATGATGAGGCTGTATACTCCCCAGTGGCCACCAAGTGTCAGCGTTTCATTCACACTAGAGTTGAGGCTTATAGTTCTAAAATGTCTTTGATATAAAATCTGTCAATTATTATGAAATAGGCCAATATTTAAAACACTCAGAAAACATATATAAATTGTGTGATTAAGTGTCTCACTGATATAAATATGATTTTTTTTTTCAGACTGAACAAATTTGAACTGGTAGTTTATACTTTAGCCACTAGATGCCAGTATTTAACCATTATGTTCTAATGTATTTTGGATTACTTGAAATTATTAGTTTTTAAAATGCTGCATTTTGTTTTCCAGCATAAACTCTAACAATATTATTAGTGTATAAATAACAACAGCAACTATGGGTTTTGTCGTTGTTATTGTTGATGATGATGATGATAATGATGATGATGATAACTAATATGTAGTAAAATATATTTATTTTATATTACTGATATAATAAAAAATTATATACACTACCGTGTGTATTTCAAAAGTATTCAAATCAACATTTGGGGTCAGTAGAATTTTTAAATGTTCTAAAATAAGCTTATCCTGCTCACCAAAGCTGCATTTAATTAATCAACAGTACAAATTGTAAAATTGATCCTGGTTCCTTCAGAAATCACTCTGTTATTATTATTATTATTATTGTTATTATTATTATTATTATTAGTAGTAGTAGTAGTAGTAGTAGTAGTAGTAGTAATAGTAATAAAAGCAAAAATTGCTGGAGTAATTTTATTTGAAACTACATACAATAAGAAAGCAGTTTTAATAACATTTTAATAAATATTTAACAATTTAACATAATTTTAATAAATGCCGACTTGATGAACAGAATAATTTTCTTAAAAAAAACCTCCAAACTTTTAACCGGTAGTGTAAATAAATAAAATTATAAATATAAAATAGAATACATACATATTTATAAATAATATGTTATAATTTTGAAGCTATGTTATTTTATGAACTAGAGAATTGTTGTAAATTAATTAATTTGTTGTATTTATTTATTTATTTATTAATTTATTTACTTATTTACTTGGGTGGCATTTATAGGTGGCATGGATAAGTCATTTTTAATCTAATGTATACTTTTATTATTTTTTTATTGGGTCTTATAAATAAATCTTTTTTGTTTTTGTTTTGGTTTGTTTTTTTTTATATATTTTGTGGAAAATAGCCTAGGAATATACATTATTATATTATATTTATAAGAATGTTATTGTAACAATATGTGTGTTATTCTTTTTTATTCTTAATCTCAGAAATTTTATATCTTAACTGAACAATTTTTTTTTTATTATGAACTTTTGTTTGTTAATATCCAAACATTTAAAAATGTATATTACTGTAGCAAAGTTAGAGTCTGAGATAAAGATTTTGAAAAGACTTGTATGATTAAGGCTATGTTAATTTAAACAAATAAATAGTATTGTTAATTAATTTATTTATTTATTTACATTTAATCTTACATTTTACCCAAATAAATGATCTACGTTTGACGGATTTCAGGGAGAAGATGGTTTCCCTGGGTTCAAGGGAGACATGGGCCTCAAGGGTGACAAGGTGAACACCAAAGCCTTCTCAGAATTCCATTCTGCTGCATTTAATTGCACTCATAGTCACTTATTAATAATTTGTCCAAGATAATTTAGCTTTTCTGAGACCTGTTTAATCCAAATATATTTCTGTTGTTCAGGGAGAGGTCGGTGTGATTGGTCCCAGAGGAGAAGATGGACCAGAGGGGCCGAAGGGTAAATCAGGTCCCAGTGGAGAGGCCGGTCCAATGGGCACAGCAGGAGAGAAGGCCAGTTTAAAACTTATATTGTTCTAAAAGTTCATGTATAATATAAAAATATGTGACCCTAGACCACAAAACTAGTCATAAGTGTAATTGTTTAAGTGTACACATATAATGGCAAAGCAATTTAAAATGTCTCACCATGGAAAAAATCAACAGTAGGTTTCTGGTGGAGTTAAGTATCTGCCATGGATTATTAATATATGTGTGAATTAAATCCTAAAATGACACTGCATGAACTCGTAACTCATAAAATGACTCTGAACGGCAGTTTTAAAGGGCAGCCAAATTGTCCATTACTGCTCCCATGTGCTTTTGCAGTTTGTGCAAGGTAGTGAAATGCTTCATTATTACTCTATAGGACCGGGTGATTGTTTCAAGTGAAAACATGCTGACTTATAGTTTGTTCTTGTCTCTCTTTTTAGGGAAAACTTGGTGTTCCAGGTTTGCCTGGCTATCCAGGAAGGCAAGGACCAAAGGTTAGTGCTCACAAGCCTTCTGCTATACATACTACAGTAAAGTACTTGAATTAATCGGTCTCGATTTTTCTTTAGTTATTAACTATAGTAATATAAACAAAATTCCCAATACACTCACGTTTTCTACGACTAAAGGGCATATTATAGTACAGTATATAAACGTTTACTGTAGTAACAACTGAAGTATACAGTATTTACATTCATTGTTCTGTGCAGTGGATGCGTAACAGCTACAATTTTCATGAAGCTACAAAACTATAACTGTATAAGATAAATAATACAGTTTTACTAAGAACTCTCTTTGGACAGCTTCTGAGATGGCAACTTAAAGGGCCACGAAACCCCCCACTTTCAGTTCAAGTCTACTTCAAAATTGTTTAAAAAATGCTTCATGATGGGCGTGGAGCTCTGCGAGCAGAAGGAGGAGTGGGCGTTACCGGCAGAGCAGAGGAAAAAGAAGGAAGCAAAATGAACAATTGTCAGTTGGCGCACAAAATCAGACACAAACCGTGAGGAGACCCATGATTTTATAGGTTATAAAGTTAAAATGCAAATGCCTTGCTACATACGTTATTCGTAATTTCATATACACATAACCACAATTTGTTATATCAATTTTAAAGATAATCATGTAAACACTAAAAATAAGGAGGACTTCTCTCCTCCTCAATCCCCGGGTCTGAATGCAGACACAGTGGATAGCAGTGCAGCAGATCTCTTGCCCTATTTATTCTAACCATTATCCCTGCCGGTAATCTGGAGGATTTTAAACATAGGCGAACACAGCAGATTGGATATGCGATGTGTCTGAATGATAACAAACACAACTGATAAAAGACAAAGTCCACTATTCTCCAATTCTCGCACAGCTCTCCTGACAAAAATGATTGCTGCAAACCATCAGCTTTGCTGTATCGGCCCTGACAGCATCGCAGGGAAAAACATGCTACAAACTCTGTGGATCATAGAAACAAACACAAATGGCCCTTCATGAACGCCTAAATACTGTGTGCCGTGCGCGCTCTCAAAGCTTGGCAGGTCTGCCTTGCTTTCGGAAAGCACATGCTTTCATGAATAATTAAGAAGCAGGGTCTCCTTATAGGATAAGAAAACTATGAATAATAATGAGAAACCGACACCTAATCAGTGAACAGGCAGATCTCGATACGTCATCAATTTTCATTCTGCCCCAAAAATGATTTTAAACCCCGAAGATGAAATTAGCTGAAAAAAGCTCACAATTATCCAGGTTTTTTTTACTCTTTTACACTTTTTTTTAATTAATGTGCTACTGAATATTTGCAATCTGTCTCTGTTGTTACTTTTTTTACTAAACACAATGCTACATACACAGAAATACACATACACAATGCTACATTATAGAAAAAAAACATTCTACATTTGCGATTTGTGTATACTGCAAAATGTTTCAAAACAGAGACAGAAAAATAAATATATTTATATTCATATAAGAGGTACATACACAAAGTCTGAATTTTGAGAAGAAATTATACAATAACCACTGGATGAAACAGAAATTTGACCCTGGACCACAATAGCCAAAACTACTTTGAATGGTTAATTATAATAAAAGTATAAATGATTATATAAAACAAAAGATATAAAACAGAAATGATTGGGATGTTATGTAAAGACCATGTTCCATGAATATATCGTATACTTCCTACTGTAAAAATATAAGAAGCTAATTACTGATTAGAAATATGTGCTTAATTTGGACCATTTTTTTAAAGATTTATTTTTGGCCTTTATTAGATAGGACAGTATAGAGACAGGAAGCGAAGTTAGAGAGAGAGAGGTAGGGAAATGTCCTTGAGCTGGGATTCGAACTCAGGATGCCCTGACATGCTACTGCACCATATGTTGGCGCACTAACCACTAGGCTATTGTGCCGACAATGTGGACCATTTTAAAGTCAATATGTCGATTTATTTATTTTTAATTCATTTGTTTATTTATTATTATTATTATTTTATTTTTTTTACTATTATTCTCAGATTTCAGATTTTCAAATTGTCATATTTCGGCTAAATATTGTTTAAGCTTATTTATCTAGCTTTTAATATAATGTATGAATATAAAAAAATATGTTATGTCCAGGATCAGAAAAAAAAAACATAAGCATTGCAACAAATCTCTGTTGGTGGAAAGCAGTGCAATATTGAAAAGAATGATGACATTAATACATTAATTTATTTCAGTTTTCACATGAAAGCAATCCAACAACTAGACATTAACCTTAAATGAAAGTATCCCATTATCATTTCTCTAAAACATCGCAAGTGCAGCTTTATTTATATTTCCTGACACACGGGAGGCCTGCTGTTCTCTGATAGCCTGTGCTAACAGAGTTAATAGGATCAGCTCATTCTCCATGACGTGAACTGCTTTATCTTCAGGCCACCCGGCATGCAGCGAGTGCAGGTCTGTGAACACAGGTTGTGCTGTGATGTTGGTCTTCTTATTCAGTCAGTTCAGCCTGCTGACATCATCAAAAGCATCATTTGATTCAGCATTCAGCTGGTACACCCATACAGCCTCCCTGGTGTTTATTCATTGAGTTTTGTTTTTGATTAAATGTATCCTGTGTTGTGTTTGAATTGCAAGCAGTGTGAAGGGAAATTGAAGTTGTCTGCAACCTGCTTTGTCAGCTATTTAGTTCTGGGTATCCAGTTTTCTTTTTTTTTCTGTACTGTTCTGTTCAGAGAATGTGAGGAGTTATGGAAGTGGTACAAAGTTTAAAACTGTTATTTAATTTGATGGTTCGTTCGCTCGTTCGTTCGCTCGCTGGCTCACTTTTCTTCCTCGGAAAAAGCTTTAAAAGCTTGTTCACACCACAGACCTAAAAAAAGGAAAACAAACAAACATAGCATAACATACTTGCAACTTCTTACCTCACCATTCTTGCAATTAATCTCACAATTCAGAAATGTATTTTCATAATTTTACCTGTGAATCTCACAATTTCTAATTATAAACTGTTACTGTTTAGTGATCATTTCAGAATTCAGAGAAAATAAGTTGGAATTGTCATTACAAACTTTCAATTGCACGAAATAGCATTGCGAAAAAGTAAACTAGAAAAAAAAGTAGAAGATTTATTGTTGTTTGTTAATATTGGATATTTAATTGTTCTTATCTCCTTTATTTCAACATTTAGCTAGTCCTTTGCTGTCTTCTAGCACTCACTTACAGTAGACTGCCTTTTAAATACAGCTAATAGCAATCATAGACCTTTTTCTTAGAACGCAAAATTACCCATTATGCTTTGTGTGTATGCGCAAGGAGAATGCTATGAACTTCCGGTCGGCAGCTGATGTGTATAAACAGTCACAGTTGGACAGCTTAGAAATTATCGTTTCAATCTATTTTACCTGCTTTTAGCATCTTTGAACTAATACTGTTGTCATTTTTAAAAATGTGATCTACTGGGATGGAAACTACTGCTGTGAGGCATTTTCCCCTCCTTGTCAAACGGCATCTTGTGCCGTTTAAATGGAGCATCGTCATCGCTAAAGGCAACATTTTCTCTTTCTTTCAAATATATAACCAGCCCAAACTAATGTAATTCATCAAAATGTTTGACAGACACACATCTAGCCTGTACTGTCCCACTGACACACTGATTTAATAACTGTGACAAAGTGAAAATAAAGTGACATTTTGAAATGACAGAAAAACACAAAACGTGCTAAACACTACGCAACACACTAAATGAAACATTCACGGCTCGCAATTAGAAAGAACATGCAAATCAGAGTATCAGACTTTTATTGGTCGTTTTTGTAAATTGCATGGCTTACATATCTGTCAAGTTTCATGCCAGTAATCTGGTTTGCTCTATAATGCAGTATTGCGTGTGTGTGTGTGTGTGTGTGTGTGTGTGTGTGTGTGTGTGTGTGTGTGTGTGTGTGTGTGTGTGTGTGTGTGTGTGTGTGTGTGTGTGTGTGTGTGTGTGTGTGTGTGTTGAAGAGTCGCTGAACTAACAGCTGACAGGCCGGGAAAACACACACACACTGTATATCACGTGAAGGAGACATAGGAAGGAGAACGTTTTCTCTCGCGCTTGAACCACATCAGACAGATTATAACGGCTTTAACACACACCTTTCAAAGTTGTGTGTCACAAAAACACTTCGTAATCCACTCAAAACGCTATTGAAACCCATTTTCGGAGCACAAATTACCAGTTGCAAAGTTCTAAACATTCTACTGGAAGACGCTGATTGCTATGGCACCCTCCATGCAGCAGTCAGGAAAAAGGCCTATACTATGACATAAAATGTTTAGCAAGTCCCAACATGAACATCCATATTTTTGTGCATTTAAATTTTAACCTTTTGTTTATTCATTTTTATTTTGTAATATTTGCAACAGGAAAAAAACTATGAAATAATCATAATATTTTATTTTATTTTCCTCTGGGTTTGTCCCTGACGTATCAGTGGTCAACACAGCAGAATGAACCACCTTATTTTAATTAATTTCATTTTAATTTCAATACTTTTTTTGCATTTAAAGGTGCAGTAGGTGATCTGCCTATGTTATCCATTAGCTTAATATCTTTGAAACTTATCTCCCACCCCTGCTGTCCAAAGCCTTGCCTCCTGAAATCATGAACGCGCAACTTAAAGATGACAGTAGACAACCCACTAGATAATGTCATTCATAAGCTAGAAAATGTTAAAGTACTTTATAACACTTCAATTCTGAACGAAAACTGTATTATATCTAGCATGTTTTCAGTTGTGTAGCAAGCAAAACTTAACATAATGTGCAGTATTTCATGCATGCAAGATTCACTGGTCTAACTCTCTCATGCGCTTTGTCCTAAAGCCATTACTGTATGCTTAGTGGTTGGCCGGCGGGGTGCTGGAATTACACTTATTACTAAGCCATACTTACATGCTATTTCAGACCGAAAATTTAAAGTAACATGGTAAACATTATAGGGAGCGCATCAGGTCGTCATTGTTAAAAAATGAACCAATGTGAATATAAAACCAACTTCCCCTCGGAAAAGCAGGCTAGGCAGAATAGAGCTATTTACTTATGTTTTGTTATTAAACTAAATACAAATGTACATTATTGCTGTAAAAGGAATGGAAAATAGTCACATCAATCTTTCGCTGGAAGATTTCAGTGGCTGAACAACACTTCTGTGCATATAACCCATTCGTAAAACAACTCAATCAACATCAGCTATGCGTGACTAAAAGAGTTTTAAAACAGAACATTACCTGTCTAAAAGAAATACTTCAGCCATGGTGTCGTCCTTCCTCCAGCGTGCAAAAGTAACTTCAATATTCATTCAGGATTTTAAAAAGTTTTGATTCAGCGTTTGATTTTACCAGTCACCGTCTCTCTCTCATGTACAGTTCTGCACGTACACGCGCAAATGGTGAATCTGCGTAAACAGATGCTCAGATGTACAGATCTACATTTGTTGAAAAACAGTTTGGGCTACTTATCAAAATTATGGGAATTGTCGGCTTGACAAATTTTATTGGATGAAAATTTTTTAGTCTTATGTCTTACCCAGAATATAACAATCATTTAGATCATTTACTTTAATCATTACTATTGGAATGTGAAGAGACTTTCAACCAGCACAACAAAAAAATATTTCTGAAGGCAATCACCTACTGCACCTTTAAATATAGCATTTAGCACTTTTCACTATGGGAAATCGTTGTTGGTTTGCTCGACTCACAACTATCCATTTCCCTCAGACCTCGTGTATTTGCAGTTGTCTGTTTGATTTGCTTCATTATCTTGTGCAGGAGACCATCCCGGCGAGTAAATTACTGATGCGTATCCATTGTGCATGGGCCGCTTTCCCTTCTTTGCCTGCCAAAATAATTCAACCTTCAATTTCATCTCCTGTCCTTGTGCTAACAAGCGTACATCGCTTATGTTTATCGACTCCAAAAAGCTCGCCCTCTCCGTAGTATCACTCACACGGGGTTAGCATTAGCAGTAAAGTTGTTGAATTATTCTTCAAGGACACACTCTCTGTCTGTCAACACAGCTTCACTTTTACTTAAAGACCAAAGGTTTTTTTGGCAGGTGGGGGAGCATAAGGGATCATTTAGAAGTGAAGTGAGACTGTCACTTACGCTGTTTAGAGGAAAACTGCTATACTGCTCACTGTAGCTAATAATCTGTCTCAATCTACAGGGCTCTACTGGTTTCATCGGCTTCCCTGGAGCCAATGGTGAGAAAGGAGGACGGGTATGTATGCGTTAAGCTCACGTTTCCCAATCAGCAGCCTGAATTAAGTTGTTTAAATCATAATTTTGTTACATTTTATTTTAAAGTGCCGTTGTTAGAGTGGAACTAACTACTGAGTAATATTAATTAATTACACGTACATTCCAAAAATGACGTTTGCTGTTTGTTAAAAAAAATTAAAATGAGTTGAAACACAGTTCTGAAATTTTTGGGGGGACAACTTGATTGTTTTAAATTCAATGCACTTAAATTTGTAAAAACGAATAGGTTAACTTAATTCCTTCATGTTGTTCCAACACAATTCAGTTGTGTGGAACCATGCATTTTTTACAGTGTACTTACTCTATGGTTGGGGTAGTTTATGGTGAGCCAGTTATATACATTACTATATTACTACAGTAAACATGTGTAACTACGTCACCAGAATTAAAGTGTTACCCATAATTCTGTAGTTCTGGTAGTATATAACATTTAGGAGAAATGTAAGGTCTTAGAATGCACATGTTGAGATTATATTGTTATTGATGTTTGTGTTTTTATTGTAGGGTATTGCTGGTAAAGCGGGTCCAAGAGGACAAAGAGGTCCAACGGTATGTTGGTTTGAGTCGTTTAAGTAGAAATTTGCAGGTCTGCAGGGTTTTTCCTGACTCAATATTCAATCCTAATCGTGCCTTCAGCTAGTTGAAGCAAATGTATTACCTTATTAATAATCTGATGCATGATGGAAATTATAATTATATTAAGTTAAACACTGTTTTATTAAAAAGGCTTATCTGTTCAACTTTAAATTAATTAAATACAACATATTATCTAGTGATGCAAGAATGATCACAGACGCCATCGGTTTCCTTTGACTTTTATAATAAGGGATTTCCAGTTAGGAAAAATAGCATTTCTGGTAAACATGACCTAATGATACCTAATCATTTTGTTTTACAACTTTAATTTAACACACCCATATTGAAAACACTAATTTTGTAGCTGCTTCGCTTTTTTGATAAAACATATGGTTCTTATAAGTAGCACAATAAGAACTTTTGGAGAGCAAGATATGCAGTTTATGTTGTAGAACAAAATGTTAGGATATGTTTTACCACAACTCTTATTTGATTAATTAACTGAAAATACCTATTGTAAAACAACATAGGACAACTTTAAATGAAGTAACGGCAAGTTATTCTTTTTAGTTTTTATGTTTATTTTTTATCACTATATTTACTCATTTAAAGTAATCTCTGATTGTATGATAAGTCTATAATAAGATTTAATGAACATGGTCCCAGTTTACTGAACCAGTTTAATAAACTAATAATACTCATACAATCACATTACATTTACTGTAATAGCAATTATGAATTCTATTCTAATCTACTGTTCTAATATAAACATTTAAAAGATCGTTCTTATATAAAGATATTACAGAATTATTCACTTAATGCTCTCTAGAGTAAATTTTTCGGTCTGACTGAGTTAAATGTAACATTTCAAGACATTTCAAACTGTTACTGCAATGTGCTGCTAAAGTAGATTATAATTATGGCACAGTATTAGAGTATAAAGTTATTTTGATAGAATAACCTCTGAAAATATGTACTGTAATTGAACTAATTGCACACACAAAATGACAGATTGCAATCAGAAGACACACGTGAAGTGTAAAAAAAACACAATTTTTTGCCTGCTGCGCCTCACTCGTTTAATTGAAAACTGACATGAGCCATATTTAATGAAAAATAAAAATATTTATGAAATATCTTGCCAAATAATTACACTTATCAAGTCAGAGGCCTAAACGACAGGTGCTCAAGCATCACTATAGTTCTGTCAGCACTTTTGACAGCCTTCCTGAATTTCCGGAGCCACCCAATTTGCTGTAAACGGCTGCCTCATAATTCTCTAAGCAGGAAAAACCCTGATTTGTCCACATTGGCACATAATACTCAAGCGTATGGCTAATAACTCTGGCTCTCAGGGTCCCCGTGGTGGAAGAGGTGCCAGAGGTCCAACAGGAAAACCCGGAGCTAAGGTCAGGCTTCATCTGTGCTCATTTTCTCTAACTCAATTAGTCAAAGCTTTCTGGTAACAAGCACCTGTGACTGCGTTTCTGTTTAGGGAACATCAGGAAATGATGGACCATCTGGTGGCCCAGGAGAGAGAGTAAGTGATGGTTGAATTATTTCTTCTGATCGAGTGTATTTATAAGGCTTTTCAGGTCAGGCAATTATTTTTCCATTACGTCGTCTTGAAGTAATTTGTATTTCTTCATGTTTTAGGGACCCCAAGGACCTCAAGGACCTGTTGGATTAACCGGCCCGAAAGGCCCACCTGTGAGTGGTTTCATTAGTTTCATCTACTTATTATTCTGAGATGTTATATTTGTTGGTTCACAGTATGCAAGCCCATTTGTGTCACATAAGACAAAAAAAGAGGCATGCTCAGTTAAATCATAATTATGACGCTGTCACATAAGGGTCTGGAACAACAGAGCTGAGGATTCACATGCGGTTTATGAATAACAGTAGTCAAGCAAGTAACGGTTAAACAGGTAGCAAACAGGAACATAAAAGTTATCAAAGATCGTAGTCAAAAATAGGCGAAAGGTCAGTACAGGCAGCAAGGAATCAATATAAACGGTAAAACAAGCCAAGGGTCAAAACATGGCTAGACAAGGCAAGGAAAACGCTTACGTCATGTTCTAAAATGGAAACAAGACTCAGCACTGATGCGCGTATGTGTGTGAGTGCTGTGTTTATAGTCCATCTGACTAATCCTTAACTGCTTCAGCTCTGTGTGTTTGCAATCAAGCGCTATCTGGGCCAGGTGTGTGAGTGAAGTGCATGATGGCATTTGTAGTTCATTAAAGTGGCAGATTTGTGGTTCTACCAGAAAGATCAGGAAGATGAGTATGATATTGAATTATATTTATTTGATGAGTATTGTTTGACAAAAAGTATGATTTAACAAAATATAGGATTTCTTTAGTGGAGGCCTCATCCGTAGCTTGGATCAAAAGTTTGTAGATCCAGCTATGGCTGCTGAGGACGAAGGCAGGGGCTTACCCCCTTACCCCTGCTTACCCGCTTGGACGAGTCCAACCTGGTGGTGGTGGGGAGGATGATGGTTGAACGTTCGCATCAGTATCTGCAACCAAATGTGTGAAATTAATGGTCTGTTTATATAATCCTTGAGTCTCGTGGCTATTGGTTGGAACTGATTGTGATAAGTGACGTGACATTAGGTATTCCTTGTGCGTCTTGGCTATTGGTTGCAACTGATTGTGATAAGTGACGGGACATTATGTCTTCCTGGTGGAACTAGCGCTAAAAGCTACATTTCTTCAGCAATCTGCACAGCCTGGATCGCTGGTAATTGTGACAGACACAATGAGTTGACATACTGAAATATCTAATAATTATTAAACAGAAATCGAGAAACAGAAGAAGAAATGTATGAATTGATATTATAAGAAAAAGTCAAAACTGTAGAAACGTATTATAATATTATAAGTCGAAATCATTTCTTTTTTAATTTTATATGTGACAATTTTTGGCCTGAAATGATCATTTTAAATAAAAATAAATAAAAGCGGAAAGTCAATGCTCCAACATTACATACCATAATAATACTTTGAGAAATATGTGTTTAATTTTACTGATGTCATAGTTTTGTCTTAAAGCTGAGTTACGAGAATAAATGTTTAAATGTTGAAGCAAAACTAATATTTATGGTAAAAATGAGCAGAAAAATGAGCAGAAATGATGACAGCGTCAATGTTATAACATTAAAGATCATAATTATTAGAAGTCATAATCATAATTAGAATGTTTCCCCATTATTATGGCATAAAAGGATCACATTATGAGGGTAAAAGGATCATTATGAGTTATAAAATGTATAATTATGAGATTAAAAGAGTTATTATGGTAATCAAATTTAATTATGAGATAAAAGTTGCAATTATGAAAGTGTACATTATGACTTGAAAGGTCACAATTATAATAGTAAAAGTCACCATTATAATTTCAACTTTTTGTTATAATCTAGATATTAAATTTGTTATTTCATTTTTTTATTCATTCAACCTCACTGTTTGTTATAAATATGCTTTTATATGTCATCATGATTATGATTTACCATACATTTACATTGTTTATGTCTCTTATATCATGAAAACGGGCTTTTACTGTTTACTGTTCACGTCTAACTCACAAGTCTGCACGTCTGTTACAGAGTAATTACACAAATGTGTCTGAATCATTCTCAATTTTCCAATTCCCTCAGGGGCCTCCTGGAAAGGACGGACTGCCCGGTCACCCTGGACAGCGAGGAGAGACTGTGAGCATCATTTGCTTTTCATAAGTGTTTTGTGTCTCTTGAGAGTAGAGGAACAAATGTTGTGGACATGTTTTACTGTTTTAAATAATGACTGTTAAGGTAATTTAAAGAATGACTGTTTTAAATAATAGCTTACACACAGCATTCTTGGTTTACACAAATAAAATAAATATAATCCTGTTGCACTTCTACACTTGATTTTGGTTTGATTGTAAAAAAATAACAACAAGAAACATGTTAAATGAGAATCTGAAATATTTATGCCATACTTCAAAAAATAAAGCTGATTTAGTATTCAAAAATGTTTTATTTTGAATATTATGTCAAATATATTGGTCTTACACAGATTTTTCATAGTATATGTATTAAATCCAGTACTTTTACCATAAACCGAGATCTCAACCATTTGGTAGAGGCTGATATTTGATAAATTATGGGATGTGTTGAAAAAAATACATTGAGTATGTTAACTAGCGACGTTAGGAGTTCAGAAATGCAATCCAAACATTTTTTTTCTTGGTAATTCCTGCTATTTAAAAAAAACATGAATTAAGATTTTAACTCAATAAACTACTAATTAGCTGCTTATTAATAGTTAGTTAGGTATTATTGACTCTAAACTCTCCTTTGAGGAGAATTGTGAAGCAGTGTAAAAAGGGGCACCAGTGACTATTCTGTTTGAGGAAGTTAAATCGTTTACATATTGATAATCACATGATGATTGTATTTTACCATGCTTTTCTTAAATCTGTTTTATCTTTCACTTTGGTGTCTTGGTTTGGGAACCTTTCTGTTAAGAATAAAAACACACTAAATCAGAGTGGTCCAGTTAGCTGACTGGGGTGTCACTAGCCAATCTGTGTGTACACCAGGGGCCGGTTGCTCCAGCAGTGCGTAAGTTAAAACGTAGCATAGTTTTGACTTAAAGGGACACTAAGTTACAATTTACGCACTACTAAATATTTTAGTGTTGCACCACTGAACTTTGTTTAAATGTAACGCTATGCTACTAAATATTTGCAGCAGCCTCCCCCCAAGTCAGTATTATTAGCCCCCCTTTGAATTTTTTTTTTCTTTTTTAAATATTTCCCAAACGTTTAACAGAGCAAGGAAATTTTCACGGTATTACCTATAATATTTTTTTCTTCTGGAGAAAGTCTTATTTGTTTTATTTTGGCTAGAATAAAAGCAGTTTAACATTTTTTAAAAGCCATTTTAAGGTCAAAATTATTAGCCCCTTTAAGCAATTTTTTTTTTCAATAGACTACAGAACAAACCATCATTATACAATAACTTGCCTAATTACCCTAACCTGCCTAGTTAACCTAAGTAACCTAGTTAAGCCTTTAAATGTCACATTAAGCTGTATAGAAGTGTCTTGAAAAATATCTAGTCAAATATTCTTTACTGTCATCATGGCAAAGATAAAAGAAATCAGTTATTAGAAATGAGTTATTAAAACTATTATGATTAGAAATCTGCTCTCTGTTAAACAGAAATTGGGGAAAAAATAAACAGAAGGGCTAATAATTCTGACATCAACTGTATAACGGTAGAATAGAGACAACATGAATTTCTTCATGACTGCATTCTTCTCTCTGGTCCTGCTCTTTTCTCTTTTACATGTAGGATCTAAAAAATTCAAGTTGAATGTTTTGAGATCTTCATGTGTATTTCGCGTGCATTCACGGTTTGCGATGCTGGTTTGTGCGTTGTCTACTATTAGTGACTGACTGTAATTTAATGTACTATAAAAATGTGCTTTTTAAATTTAATTTTCATAGGACAGTTATATATAGATGCATTAGTTGCAAAATTTTAAAGCAGTTTAACAATTTAACTCCTTTTTATTGGATAATATGTCATTCAATGCGACTATGCATGACTTTACGAAGAGCTTACAACCTACTAACTACGGTTCGCCTTAGGATCATGTGGTGCAACCAAAGTGAGAACGAATTTAGTTACAAACAAGCTAGTAGTTACTAAGCCCCTAGTGTGGACAGCTGGTGCAACCCTACCCAGGCAGCTAAAGAGAATTACAAACTCAGGTTTAAGTGACACTGCTCATTTTTTTATTTTTTTATTTTCTGTTTTGTATGTCTGTGTTTTATGTCTTTATGTACATTCGTTGTTGTCACTATGTGAGTTTTTTTGTGTGGCACCAAATCTACCTTCAAGAATAAATAAAGTAACCTACCCTAACCTGTAATTGGGTTTAGGTATTGGGTAGGATTAGTTATGCAGAATAAAAACATACATTTTAAGTGCTAATAAACAGTTCATGTATAACTAATAGACAGGTAATAAGCCAGTAGTTAATAGTAGGAATTGTTGTCTACTCTAAATTGTTACCAATAAAAATATAAATCAAAATAAATAAATAAATAAATAAATAAATAAATAGATTGATTGATTGATTGATTGATTGATTGATTGATTGATTGATTGATTGATTCATTCATTCATTCATTCATTTATTCATTCATTCATTTCAGATACTGGATTTCTACATTTTATTATTTTTACTAAAAGTTTCCAATGTATGATTTTTTTTTTTATTTCCAAGATTATTTCCAGACATTGGCTAACTAAAAATATATGCATACGATTTATTCTCAACAAAGGGTTTCCAAGGCAAGACTGGACCTCCTGGACCTGGAGGTGTTGTTGGCCCACAGGTGAGCAGTTTTATTAGCAACACATTGCCCTAATAAAACACCTCCTGAAGTTTGTCAGAATTTGAAATAAAACCCAGTTTGCCTTGAAATTGAAAGGGCTCTACGGGAGAAACTGGTCCTGTTGGAGAAAGAGGGCATCCTGGATCCCCAGGACCCCCTGGAGAGCAAGGTCTCCCTGGAGCTGCTGGCAAAGAAGGTGGAAAGGTACGATTTGCTAAGCATGTTCTTTTCAGATTGCTCAAGGGTAATGATAGGGAAGTATTCATATAAAATTCAGTCCCATTTCAGTATGTGTAGGTGGCTGATAATGCAGATGATGCGGAGCTTGATTTAAGTTAACTAAATATCACCGTGTCTTTCCTTGAAGGGTGATCCAGGTCCTCAGGGGATTTCAGGGAAACCTGGCCCTGCTGGATTGAAAGGGTTTCCAGGACAAAGGGGGCTTCCTGGCGCAGCGGTAAGAACAAACGAGTTAATGTCATGTGTCCCACCAAATGGCCATTAGCTACTTAACCGCCTGCTGTTCATGCAAATGCTGTGGCCTCAGGAGAGGGTACAGTCCTTACTGTAAGACTGAGGCTCATGGAGATTAACTGCCACTTTTAACAGCCATTAAGACATTCAGTAAGCGTTCGTATCACTGCTGAGAAATTCCAATAAAGGACATTGCAGTACACAATATAACCAGGAGAAGAATATGAAATAGATGCAGAAGAATTATAGACAAAAATACATTTTCAGCGTTATTTGTTTTATAGTAGGGAACCAAAAGTGTACAAGTTTAGCAATATGAAAATCTAAAATCCTAAATCTAAATAAAAAACAAAATTTTAATTTGAATAATTTTAACTTTTAAATTTTTTCAAATCATCTTTATTTCTATAGCGCTTTTACAATGTAGATGGTGTCAAAGCAGCTTAACATAGATGAAGTTTAGTAAATTGAAACTGCATCAATCCAGTTTTCAGCACAGTTGAAGTTCAGATTAGTTCAGCTCAGTGTAATGTAAATGTCACTGCTAAAAGCCAAAACACTGAAGAGCAAATCCAATGATGCATGCTGAATATAAAAATCAGAATATAAAAGAAACTGTATGGCTATCATCAGTCAAATAATATCAGCTTCAACAAAATTCATCCTTAAATTTACATATATTGCTTAATTCAGCTCAACATAACATAAATCACATAAATTCTGTAAGAATAATTAAATACAATAAATCTTTGTTTCAGCTACAAACATCATATTTTTTGTGTGTCCAAATGTTCAAAACTCTCTTGAAGGCTCATTCCCAGGCCTTAAATACACATGCAAATGATAAAACTTTATTCTATTATGGTTCAATGCAGTGACTCTACAAATCATGTTCAGACACAATTCAGACTCAACATTGCATATCTTGCGATGTAACTATTGCTGATACACACATTGCGATATCAATGCTGAAATGATATATTGTGCAGCTATACTTTGATGTACGAATACTAAATGACTAAAAAAATCTACCAAAGGGTCATGGAATTTCTGTAATATTATGGAATTTTAAAAGGTCTATTCTAGACATTAAATGTCAGTGATTTTTTTTGTCCTAGTCATGGTACTGTATATCAGAGATTTTAGTTTGCTTTGTCACTTATCAAAATATTAAATATATACTGTATTTTATATATCATGGTGCTTTGACCGCTATTAAAATGGTTAGGCTATTTTCAGCTCCGTATTCTTTCATAAACTGGTAGTCACTTAAGTCAAATGCCGCCGCCAGACTGCACCTGTTAACTAAGGCTAACATGTCTGGATAATAAACAATTTATGAGCTTTGGCTTCAAAATGACCACTTCAAAGACTGGGTGTTAAAAATAGACCACAGAAAAGCTAAATATAAAAATTGTAAAACTGCTATTGAGCTATCAAATACGAAAGAGGGAGCACTTCACAGCCAACAATAAGAAATACATATAAATCTTTAATAATTCTTCCCATAAGGGCTGCTAGAGTTGTGCAACATTATATTTAAGCTAAAACCATTTTAATATTTTATTATTTGAAAAAAAAAATTATGTTGCTTTATTAATATATAAGCACAAAAGCGGCCTGTTTGACCTTCCAAACAATTCCTTCATGTTGTCCCAATTCAAATCAATCAAGTTAACCTAATCATTCTTACAAATTTATGTGGATTGAACATAAAACAATTGTCCCAAACAAAAACACTTAAGATTTGTGTTGTTTCAACTTGTTTTAAATAAATTGACTTAAAAAGTCATTTTTTGAGTGCACTAAGCTTTTTAGTCTGTAAAAGTCAGAAAATCAATCACATAATTTAGTAGAAATTAATGGTCAATCTCAGCAAAGCAATGTAGCATATAGAATGAAGAGAATGCATCAATGTTTTCTAAATATGTTTTGCACTAAAAACCTTCATGGTAGCCCTGTGATCAGAAATAAACAGGAACAGACATGATTCAATACATGTACAATAATGATAAATACCAAATAACGCTGATTAATTGTGTCCTCAAAGCTTGCATTTGAAGGTTAATTGGCATCTAATAGTTTCTGACTGGCATTTAACTATATAAATAAAACTTAACTGGGTCAAAGCAGGGCCCCTTATTGGACAGGGTCCTATGGGCTCCAGTTCAAACAATTAGACTACTCAAAGGACGTGTAAGTGAAAAAGACGTCTCTACTCATTTTTCTACATTAACACTATTTAGGCTGTGGGGCCGAATATAATCAATTACTGTTTTGTTTTTAGTCTCTCTTTCTTTTTCAGTAATTACTGTGAGATGATGCTGAAAGTCACATTTAAAACACGAGCCAGTAAGATCTCAATAAACAACTGTTGATTTTACAGTCACTCATTGTTTTATGTTGACTTTCAGCTGGCTCATATGTTTTTTATGACTCAGATTATGACTTGATGGGGAGGAAAGTGACGCATTATTGGCGTCACATGACACTAGGTTGCCAGCATTTGGATTCTGCTGTAGTAAATTGGGAAAGTGCCAGTTTACTAAACACTCTAGGCTGTATTTCCAGTAGGCATAGAGTACAAACAGCTGGCACAACTACATGCAGATGCCACTTTGACAGCAGCTCTCATTAGAGCTCTCATTATTCTCTTTCTGTCGCTTTTTTTGCAGGGTCTGTCAGGTCTGAAGGGAGGCGAGGGTCCGCAGGGTCCACAAGGCCCTAACGTAAGTACCTACTTTACCATTGAAGCTCTCAAAAGTCAGTGTGCAAGCCTCGCAACTGTTAGTAAAGTGACACCAGGCGAATCCTGGAGTGGCAGTAGTCAGCAGGTGGTGGATTTAATGACCAGTAATGTTGGCACAGAGAGTGCAGTTTGGTGTATGTGTGTGTGTGTGTGTGTGATCTGAGCCCACGCAGTCTGATCACGCTCAATGAGTCAGGCTTAATCAGTCTGTCCGTCATAGATAGAAACTGATTATGAATCATACATGAAATATGCTCAGAGAGTCAGAAGTCATGTCAAGAACCTAGTTGAGTGATACAGTATGTGTGTATCTGCTCAAAGAAACACACGTATGATAATCATTTACATGTAATAGTAAATACAGTTCAGGTGAAACCTGAGAATTTTACAACAAAAAGACAACATTAAAAAAAGTGAAAAGAAAAGGGAAACTATTGATAGTTAACCACATCTTATTAAAATAAAATCATGTTAAAATATAAGTATTTCAAATGTATAAATGTTTTGTTTATAAAATAATAATTATATATATATATAAGAAACCACTGAGGCTACATAGTGTTTTTTTTTTTTTTGAATATATAAATAGAATTAAAGTGATTTTATTTTATATTATGTAGCTTTTACTATTTATACAGTTAAAGGAAAAATTGTTAGCCCTCCTGTGAAATTTCTTTTTCTAATTTCTAATTCTTTTTCAAATATTTTCCAAGTGATGTTTTACAAAGTAAAGGAATGTTCGTAGTATTTCCTACTGTATATTGCTGTACTTCTGAAGAAAGTCTTCTTGATTTTAGTTTGACTGAAGTAATTTATTTTTATAAAAAAATCAAGGTCAATATTAATAGCCCCCTTATGATTCTGTTTTCAATTGGATAAAGCACTGTTGTTCAATGACTTGCCTAATCAACCTAACTTGCCTAGGTAACCTAATTAACCTTGTTAATCCACTAAATTGCACTTTAACATCAATACTAGAACCTTTGATTTGTTTTTTCTTTTTTAAATATTTCCCAAATGATGTTTCACAGAGCAAGGAAATTTTCACTGTATGTCAGATAATATTTTTTCTTCTGGAGAAAGTCTTATTTGTTTTATTTCGGCTAGAATAAAAGCAGTTTTTAGTATTTTAAAAAACATTTTAAGGTCAAAATAATTAGCCCCTTTAAGCTATATATTTTTCCAATTATCTACAGAACAAACCATCGTTATACAATGACTTGCCTAATTACCCTAGCCTGCCTAGTTAACCTAATTAAACTAGTTAAGCCTTTAAATGTAACCTTAAGCTGTATAGAATAGCTGTATAGTCTTCAAAAATATCTAGTCAAATATTATTTACTGTCATCGTGGCAAAGATAAAATATTATTTTTAATAGTTATTAAAAATGAGTTATTAAAACTATATGATTAGAAATGTGTTGAAAAAACCTGCTCTCCGTTAAACAGAAATTGGGGGAAAAAATAAACAGGGGGGGGGCTCATAATTCTGACTTCAACTGTATGTTTAAAACTTTTATATTCATATTAATTCAGTAATTCATGATAAAAACTAGTTTTTGTTTTGAATCAATAAAATGTGAAAGTGATCTCTAGAATTATTATAACAAGCTAAGCAGATGGTGTGAAGCGTAATGCGCAGGTCCAAATGTCTAAATCTACTTTTGCTAGTTTAGCAATCAGAAAACCGGTTCATGTTTCCAGTTCATGCTCTAAAAGGGTTTTCATCTCCCATTCTCTAAAAGAAAACATGGCGGATTAAATATATGTATTAACGAAATGTGTCTGTTAGTTTCTATTCAATACATCTGTGCTGTTGAAAGCAATATAGAGAATCATGCTGTTCCACTATTGACTACTGAAAGGCTGGTATGGTGAAGACTCTATAATCATATATAATGTAGAATAAATTCAAGAGCGTGTTCTGCATAGCAATAACATCCTCTCATTAAAGTAACTGCTGTCTGTCTCGTCTCACAGTGCAGTACAGTATAAAACCATCAAAGCTTCAGCTGTGCACCGTATGAAGCCCCTCTCACTGTGAGCAAGATTGGTGTAGGGTTTCATTGTCTCTCCTCTGTATATCCTCGGCAAGACAAAATCTGTGAAATCAGGAGGATTTTGAGTCAGTGGCTCACCCACGCAAATCAGTCATCTTATCTCTGCCTAAACAGACGTCCTGCAGGTGCCCGAACTGAGTCACTCTTCTCAGAAGTTTATAACAGTGTCATTGAGAATGTTTACATGCACACCATGGCCTCCTACACACACAACATGGCCTCCTAACCATGCCCATATCATAATTAGCTTTTTCAATCTGTCTCTTCTCCACCAATCAGCTGGGGCCTCATGTATGAAGACTTGCGTTGAATTCATACTAAAACATTGCATACACACAAAGCTGTAAATTATGCGTATGCAGTAAAAAATTCAGATAAATGAAACACTGCGTACGCGTAATCCCACGCAAATTCTCTTTGTACATCCAAATTAACATGAAACTGAGCGCACGTCCACGAGCGCAAAACCCCTCCTTGTGCTTAAAAGCTTAAGCACAAGCCAATTGTCATATTTATTAAGACTGGAACTACCCGACCAGCCATGATAGTTATTCTGACGCTTTAAATTACACTCATCATATTGACATTCGCCAATCATGCTATATTTACATTCAAATCTTCTACTGAGATTTTAGAATTAACTTCTGAATGTGTTATCAAATTTTATGAAGTCATTATTGCCCTAAAAATATTTTTTATTTATTTATTTTTGTAATATATGCTATTATTATGTACGAGTTATTAGACCCCACATACTGTTATTCAAAGGTCGAAAAAAGTAGCGGATGCTGAAATGTGTTTAATTAATTTGACCATTATGGCCATTCAAGTTAGAATTTTTTTAATTCATTATTTATCAGTGTTTTCATCATGTGGTAATAAGAACCATTACTAATAATTAAACTCCAGTTCTAATTGACCATTTTTAAGCAGCAAGTCATTGTATTAGAATAATTTCTGAAGGAAGACTGAAATAATGATGTAGAAACTGCAGTCTTGTCAACAGGAATGATTATATTAATCATATAATAAATATTTGTATTTATCATGTAATAAATAAGTGTGCAGCTTTTGCTGTATTTTGTATCAAATAAAAACATTCTTTGTAAATATGATTAGTTTATCTGAAAAAAGTTTCAAATATAGATTCAAAACCTTTTATGCTCATGTTTATTCAACATAATTTAGGTATAATGTTAAGAAGCACTGAATAAGAGCACATTTTGTTAACAGCGTGTTGTACATTGAAGCAACTGGAGGTCTTGATGTAAACAGTGAAAAAAATAATCTGTCTGAGAGCTGTCTTTAGTACTAACAGTGAAGGCAAAGCTAAGAGATGCATTAATGGACAATTTCAGGGGGGAACTGAGCTTGCTCTTAGATAAACTATGACAGACCTGTTCATAGACTCCAAGAAAGAAACCAATTTAATGTGATAAACAAATGTGGCTTCATTTTGTACAGAAACAGGACCATTTAATGAAAAACATGTTCATCAGAGCCAAAACAAACTGCAGAATAGCAGTGATCCCATTGACGTGGAATAAGTGGAAATAGATATGACACTAAAAAAGATTTTCCAGACCTGGAAAAGAAATGGATATATTTTTGTAGTTGTGTTTATCTAGTATTAAATCACCTAGAATTCCTCTTGGATGTATGTAGACTTTGTGTAATTATTTGATTACACTCTGGCAGATTCACTAAAACAAAAACTGCAAAAAAACGTAGCTCATGAGACGTATTTTGCGATCTCCAGAAATGTATATAAGGGTACGTTTTCAAAATGAGCCTGGGTTGATTAAATACAAATTGTTGTCTTTTACTGCTTGCAAATGATACAAACTGTATGATGTCGGTAATGTAAGATACTACGAAGCTACTTTTGGATTACTTTTAGATTACTTTTAGTGTATCTTGCTGCTTATAGCGTCTTCTCGCTACTAGTTTCTACATCTTGTCTCCAAATTCCGAAGCATGGATTGTTTGAACATGTATGGACACACAGTGGATTTTTTCACAAAAGAAACATTTTTTTAAAAGAATTACAAAAAGCACAAAATAAGTAGTTTGTAAAAATGTAATTTATAATTTATATAAACATATCATTAGTCTTGTGAGCTGGAATCAGCATATCAGTGAGACACTTTGTAAAATATCATTTTAAGTTGCATATTCGGTTTTGATTTATCTTTAGGTAAAACTATAAATCTTTTATACAATATGTTATTTTTTTATTATTAAAATATACAAAAATCATTAGAACAGGGTTATATACTTTGCCGACTTACATATTTACATTTTCCCAAATGTTTTGTAGTGTTTAAATCCAGAGAAATAAACAATTTTAACTAGTAACATGGATTGTGTCCTGTGCCACCATGCTATTAACATCACACGCTCTCGATTTTCTGTTAGTTTTATATAAAACAGGGAAATGCCAATGATGCTTTAATATATTGTGTGTTTTATTAGAACCCTAAAATATATTTCGTATGATACATATGGTGGCGCAGTGGGTAGCGATGTCGCCTCACAGCAAAGTCACTGGTTTGACCATCGGCTGGGTCAGTTGACATTTTGGTGTGGAGTTTGTTCTCCATGTGTTCACGTTGGTTTCCTCCGGGTGCTCCGGTTTCCCCCACAAGTCCAAAGACATGCCGTACAGGTGAATTGGGTAAGCTAAATTGTCTGTAGTGTATGTGTGTGAATGAGAGTGTGTGGGTGTTTCCCAGTGATGCAGGTGCGTAAAATATATTTATTAAGTTGGATAAGTTGGCGACCCCTGGTAAATTAAAGAAAATGAATGAATGCATGAATGATACATACAATGCAGCTTCTTTCTCAGGTGATCACTTACAGAAGAGCCAGAAGCAGACGATTGTGGCATAATAAAAGCTCTGCTGTTTTACTCATTTTTGCTCTTATCATTTCTTCATCAATCTTGTTTTATTTTGACCTCTTCCAGCCTCACCTTGCTTCATATTATCATGATATGTTTTTAAAACTCAAACTCGCCCATTAACATCTTTTCATTAGGAGTCCTGTAGGATGTAATGAAGATGACAACTCCCATAATTCCAGACATCATAGAACAATGCCTTTGTTTATTGTGAATATGCACCCTCTAGTGGCGAAACTTACATACTGTGCCTTTAAACCCTATATTTATTTTTGTCATATTTAATATTACAGGGATCCCCGGGAGAGAGAGGACCCGCTGGACCAGGAGGACCCATTGGTCAAACAGGACGCAACGGTCCCCAGGGACCCCCAGGACCTGCTGGAGAGAAGGGTGGTCCGGTGAGTGTGCCTTGTTTTGAGTTAAAAAAAATCAATTGTTAACTTGAAAAATGTCCCAAAGGTTAAGAATAATATACAGTATAGTGTGAATTCACATAAGTAGGGCCATTTGTTTATGAGCTGAATAGCAAAACGTGGCCTAATTTACCTGAATTCACCCCTAAAGAAAGTAAAATAGCAACTGTGCTTTTATCAGATGCGTGGATACATTTACCGGTGCACTAATGCCTAGAGATTCCTGTGGGACAAAACAGAGGCCAGAGGGAAAGAGTTTCAGCTCATTAAAATTCACATTTCAGTAAACACATCTAGCACAGATAGCTTGGAGAGTTTAATGCAGCATCGTAACAAAAACTTAATTCAGCCTTTTTACACTGCACAGTTAAAGCTGAAATCAATTAGCTGACTGAAAGGTTCTGTGATAATTAGCGAACGTACTCTTCTGCATGCTCTGGATAAATGCTGTTAATTGATCTGCCATTAGCTTTGTTTGCTCAGACTCTTTGTATTATTGTTTTCATGAGTGTGAAACATTCGTTCTTATTTTCATGTAGGGTGAAAAAGGTCCCGCTGGTCCTGCCGGTCGGGATGGCATCCAGGGTCCAGTCGGACTCCCAGGCCCAGCCGGACCTCAAGGTCCACCTGGAGAGGATGGTGACAAGGTGACGCACTTTATTGCAAACAGAAAGACATGCAAAAAACATTACATAACATAACATTTTGACATTATTCACTCACTCACTGCATGCTCAAAATATAAAAGAATATTGTTTAAATATCCTACTACTTTTTCAACATGCAAATAAATGTCGGAAACTATCGACTTCCATAGTTTTTTTTTTTTTCTACAATGGATGTTTTCTACCTATGGGTAATGGTTTGCAACATTCTTCAGCATGTCTTCTTTTATGTTCAATAGTGAAAAGAAGCTTATAAAGGTTTGGAACAATTTTGGGAGTCCATTATTTTACCGTTTTTTTCTCTTCACCAAGCCTGCATTTATTTGATCAAAAATACCTTAAAAACTTTAATGTTTTGAAATATTTTCTACATTTAAAATGACTCTTGTAGATTTTCATTAGGTATTTTTGATTTAGGATTGAAAACTCTATACTGAATATTCTGTAGTCTTGAGTGTCACAAGATCTTTCAGTAATCATAATGAAATGCTGATTTGCTGTAATCAGGTATTACTTATTAATTATTAATATTGACTCTTATTATTATTATTATTATTATGTTGAAAACACATTTATCTTCTTCATAGATTAGTTAGGGACCGTGCACCTACAGTGCCTAGGCCCTATTGGAATTGTTCCGTTTCTTTTTCTTCTTCTTCTCTAGAATGAATCACATTTTTAAGGGTATAAACATGCTCGAAAACTCATGAAACTTTGCGCACGCACCACAAGTGGCAAACATTTACGTTTGGGATAGGTTTTGGAAGTGGGTGTGGCAATATGACTCGACAGTGTTTTGGAAGTGGGTGTGGCAAGATGACTCAACAGCACCACCTATGCACTTTTGACAGAGTGGCTCTGAGAGACATTTCACACACACGTACGAAAATTGGCACACGCATTAACCATGCCAAAACTTACAAAAAAAACCTTAAACACAACAGGAAGTTTGATATCATTAACTTCCTCTGCTGAAAAAGTGCAGTTATTGCCAGTTCCAGGCGTTGTACTTTAACAAACTCCTCCTAGGAATTGTATCAGATCAACACCAAAGTTGGGTTTTGTCATCTAAAGGCGATGTTAAATTGCGAAGATCTAGAGTTTTCGTCGAAGGGAGTGTCCGTGGCGGCCTCACAAACTTTGATGTTCCGCCATGAAACAAGAAGCTGTTATAACTCGGGCATGCATTGTCTGATCTGCCTCAAAATCCACACGTTTGATAACAGTCCTGACCTGAACACATTTACATTCCAATATCCAGTTACAGTTATAGCGCCACCAGCTGGCAGGAAATGACATGTTTTAAATCAATCCATGTTCCATTAGTTTAATCCTTTGTGATACTAATTTGTGAAGATTTAGAGTTTTCGTCGAAGGGCGTGTCCGTGGCAGATTGGCAAAGTTCAGTGTTTCGCCAAGGAGGAGGAAGTACTTATAACTTAGCCACACAATGTCCGATCAGCCTCAAAATTCACAGGTTCAATGAGATTCCTCTCCTGAAGACATCTACATGCCAATATTGAGTCACAGTCATAGCGCCACCTGCTGACAGAAGGAAGTTTGGCATAAATCTGTGATTTTCTAAGATTTTTTAATACATATGAGCTTAAATCTATCATCCTAAAGTCACCGGGTGGCGGTGAGCCCGGGTGCAAGGTCCCTTTCATCACTGCTTGCAGCTTTAATTTTACATTTTATTTAGTTTTTTAATTACTCATTAATATGCAATTAATGAGTAAAGTACATTGTTATTGTTTTTTATGAATCACCTAAGATAAAATGAAAATTCACGTATAAGGTATAAATGAAAATCCCGTCATCATTTTATTATCCTCCAGTTGTATCAAACCTTCTGTTTCTTTCTTCTGTTGAACACAAATGAAGGTATACTGAAGATTGTTTAGGGGAAAAACAGCTATTGATTCCATAGTATTAGTATCCATACTATAGATGTCCATGCTTTTTTTGTGTCCGACAGAAGAAAGAAACCAATAAAGAAAGAAACTAATAGTGTACATCATGCCCATCTCACCTATGCACACTATGATAATATGCACACCAGTGATGCTGTGGACAGAGTATGGCTTATCCATCACCAAAACCAAACAAGACACAAAATCATTACTACAGAGAAATGTTGAAACAGGTGAAATTGAGGAGTGCACACACACACACACATACACACACTCATTTACAGACATGCACATAAAGCAAGTAAACAAGCGTGCTGCTTTCTGCTTTGAAAGTAATGTATTCCAGAATCTATTATCACACTGTTAGATGTAGGACAGGGCTCTTTTAGATCCTCATCACGTCCCAGGACACATTATTCTTTTGGGCTGTGGCAGCGGTTGTGTTGGAGGGGCCAAGTAATCAATTAATTGCAAACACACCCCAAGGTCTTGGTTTTACTGTTAAATTAAAATGTGAAGTTTGCTCTGCCATTGAGGCTGAAGAGACCTTGAGAACATTTTTGATGATCAGGCAACATGAGAGAAGTTGTAAATAAGCTTGCTTAATTTTTAAGCACATTCTTTTTTTTTTTTCAGGGGGAAGTTGGAGAACCTGGTCAAAAAGGAAGCAAAGGTGACAAGGGTGAACACGTAAGTTAAATATTCAAACTTTAGTTTTGGTTTTTTTATTTTTTCACAATGTATTTGGTTTTTGTTTTTATTATTATATTAATGGAGGACGAAACCAGCCAAATCAATAAATAAATTAACAGATAAATATGCAAATAAATTAATTAATTAAGAACCACATTAATTAAGAAATCCACACATTACTGCATAAATAAAACAATATATATATATATATATATATATATATATATATATATATATATATATATATATATATATATATATATATATATATATATATATATATATATATATATATATATATATATATAATATATATGTTTATTATTTTATTTATGCAGGAATTTTTAGATTTATATTTATTTGTATTCATTTATTTGCATATTAATTTATTTATTGTTTTATTTATGTAGGAATTTGTAGATTTATATATTTTATTATTTGTATAATTTATTTATTTATTATATATATATTTATTTATTGTTTTATTTAGGCAGGAATTTATAAATATATTTATTCATTTATTTATTTATTTGTGGATTTATTTAGTTTGACAGTGTGTTTAAGACATTTGCTTATAGATTATTTAAATCGGTAATCTTGTAAAACAGACTTAGATGAACAGTGAGCAGCGGATTAAAGATTATGAAATAATGTAACAAATATATTACTCAGTAGTTATTTAGGACATAATTACTTTAACTATAACTAATAAATATCATTAAATAATTAGACCTCAAAGTCTTATCAAATAAAATGTTTTAAGTCATGTGAAAATGATTAATTAAATCTTTATTTTAAAAAAGCAGTCATTGTTAAAAGTTGTTTATGCATGTATCAATGTTAACAGTTGGAATGTTATTAGTGATTAATAAATAGCGTTATCATTTGAAGTGCTTCAACAAATGTCAGAAAAATTATTATAAATACATTAACAGAACAGTTTACAGTAGGGCCTTATTAATTTAATTGAGTTATTAGCATTAACAACGCGCCAACCATTTATTAAAATAATGATCAATATTTGTTAATTGATAGGTTATAGTACAGTAGCTCAGGTATTTTAATGTTAAGAGATACGACCTTTTAATTAAAAAATATCAAATAAACATTACCTACAAGTAATAAATATGTTTGTAGAATTTGTCATTGTTAGTGTGTGTTAACTAATGTTTACAATCTGAGCTATTTCTTTCTACAATTTTTCATTTATAATATATATTTTCAGTGTATTTTATTTGTTGGATTAGTTGTGCACTTATTATTAGTTATACACATTTTATTTTTTATACTATCGCTGTCAGTAAAAATGTTCATATAAGATATAATTCTAACAATTGTCTTTATTGTGTGTTGTAGGGTCCTCCAGGTCCAGCAGGTCCACTGGGTGTCGTCGGAGCTCCAGGTCCTGCTGTGAGTACTTATAATGGGGGTGTTTAAGCAACAATAATGTCATTTTCAGCTACAAATTTAAATGTTTTTATGTGCTTTGGCTAATAATTTACATTACAACTGCATTTTGGAATTACAAACTTTTGAAAATGGTGCAAATTTTTATCATCTTAAATTAGAAAATAGTGTCATGCATATGCATATTATGTGTTCAGTCTATAAGCATATGTAAGTACTTGACAATTAAAACAACAATAGTAAACCACAAGGTGGCATCGCCAACTTACTGGCCTTGCATGCATAATACAGCACTTATAGTCATTTTTGTGATTTCATCTGCACACAAAACATTAAAAATATATATTTTAGTGCATTGTTGTCATGTAAACATACCCAAAGCTTCAGTCCAGAAACACTGTTGCATAACCAAAACACTCAAAAGGTTTTTGCGCTCATGCAAAGAGTGACGCATTAACTTTAAAACAATGTTTAAACTAGTGTTTCATATATATTCATTATTATCTTCTGGCCTGATAAGGGTTACATCAGCTACCCAAAATGTTCTCTCTCTGGGCAATTCTGCTTGTCTAACCCTGGTCCACGGTGCTCCAGGTGGACTGTGCAAATATTAAATGCACTATAAGTTGCTGTGGATAAAAGTGTCTGTTCAATGAGTAACTGCTCACATTTGCTCAGTTTTGCCTCTGTCACGCAGCCTGCTGAGTTGATAAAGCAGCGATGCGAGTAAGTAGTCAGGTCCAGGTGGCACACAGTTGAATATTTAAAGTTTATGACTCAAGCTGAACACTCCCAGCTGGGCCTCTGCCTTTCCTTGATACATGAGCTCTATAAAGGCTGATAATTGCACCTATTCTTCGCAGAACATTCCTAGAACCTCTTCAGCATTTCTATTGAGTAGGAGATGTGTGAGATGGTAAATCTATGGGATGACTTGATGTTAGTGCTTCTTATGAGATCTTAGTCACTTATATATAAACAATATTTGATTGAGCAAGGTTTCTTTAGATGCTTTTAATAGGGCTGTCACTTGATGAAAAAATAAAGTGTAATTAAACCAATTATATTATGGTTGTTATGTCTACACATATTTGCATAATATGTCATAAAATATGAAAGGAGGTTTTCTGAATGCATTGCGTTCCCCTTCATATGGGAACTTCTACGTGTGTCTGTATTAAACAGACTTTTGGGAGTGCTTTAGACGACCAATCACTTCTGAAGATAAGAAAACGGGCCAATGAAATGTCAATTGAATTGGCGGAGCTTAGCTCCACAGCTGAAACTGATGAGCCAATTAGGGCTATATCAGCCGGCTGCTGGAGCCAGCTCATCAGAATTGTTGCTTCAGACCCGATCTGAGACTGAAGAACCCTTCTGCTGAGCTGACTTCCAACATTGAAGAAAGCATTATTCTCGCCAGTGCGAGGGAAGACGTTCTAGCGGCGGTCGAGCTGGGTTTCCCGTCCCCTTGGCGTTTCGCTGGTGACCTGAAAGAGCAGTTTGTTAAAAGAGCAGAATTCCCTAAGAGAGCACACGGTCGTGCAGCGCGTCTTTTTAAAGATGTCGTTTCGACCGTGCGTTTCTGGATGCAGTGGTTTCCTCTCCCCGGATGACAGGCACGCTTGGGGGTCCAACATGTTGATGCGGTGCTCGCGGACAGTTCATGCCCGCATTGCGATGGCTTGACTGTTGCGCAACTGAGGTCACGGCGAGCTCTTTTATTAGGGCAAGTCACCCCTGCTGCTCCCCGCCAAGCGGTTAGCACTCGGGCAGGCCTGAGGGTTACAGTGGGGGCTAATCCGTCGCCTTCGGGCCCGCGGACCCCTCGCTCCTCGTCAGTGCGCTCTGTTTCTGCTTCGAGTGTTAGCACTGGTCCATCCTCTGGGTTGGCCGCGCTCTCATTAGATGACACCGGGGACGTGATGTCCATCGCTGCATCGGAGGGCGGGCTGACATGCTCTGATGAAGATCCGGACCGCCTGCCACCCTCCGGGGTTGTCAGTGAGGTTTCGGATCTGGAGTCGGACATGTTAGCCGTGTTATTCCGGGCTGCTTCGGCTGTGGGACTGGAGATGGCTTGTCCCCCAGAACCGCGGCCGGACCGCTTAGATGGTGTTAGGTGGGGGTGAAGAAGGCGAAGCCTTCTAGACCCCCCGGCCCCTTCTTCCCGGAGGTACACAGAGAGCTCACGCAAGCATGGAGGGCACCTTTTTCTGCCCGGTCCTCGTGCGCTCCCGCTCTCACCTCCCTCGATGACGGAGCGGCCAGGGGTTATGAGGCGATTCCCCGGGTGGAGCGTGCTCTGTCCGCAGAGCTGCTCCACTCGGAGAGATTCGCCCTCACTCCCTTCCAAAGCGTGCAGGTTATCTGAGTCTCTCACGGCCAGAGCCTGCACTGCTGCGGGCCAGGCCACCTCCGCTCTGCACGCTATGGCCACCTATCAACGCTACCAAGCCGAGAAGCTGGCCAAGATGCAGGAGGGCAGTTCTCCCCCAGGCTTGCTGCATGAGCTCCGCACGGCAACCGATTATGCTCTCATGACTATTAAATCGGCTGCTCGTGCCCTGGGGAAGACGATGGCCACATTAGTGGTCCAGGAATGCCACCCCTGGCTGAGCTTGGCGATATGAGAGACGTTGACAAAGCTTGCTTTCTTAACGCTCCCGTATCCCAGGCTGGCCTTTTCGGCGACACCGTCGGGGAGTTCACCCAGGAATTCTCCGCAGTGAAAAGCAGTCCAAGGCGAGGGGTGAGGTCATCTATCAGCGGGCTCGAAAAACTGCTCCTCCCGCTGCCCCTTCCGCTGCGGTTGCTCTTCGCTGAGGGCGTCCACCCGCGGCTTCATCTGCTCCGCTTTCCAGGGAGGAAGGTAAGAGAAATTCTCTTATTTTCAGCTCTTTCCCGGGACGCACCGCTTCCCGGGATGAGAACTCCCATCCCGAGCTGCCCCTCCGCTGGCACGTCAGTGATCGCTCCGATGGTGCCATTAGCGCGCGCTCTGCCAGCCTGGTTAGCGCTGCCCAGCGCATCGCGGTGGCTCATACGGACGGTCAGACTCGGCTATGCGATTCAGTTCGCTATTCGCCCTCCCAAGTTCACGGGTGTCCTTTTCACGAGGGTGATCCCCGTGAGCGCCCCTGTCTTGCGAGAGGAGATTGCGGTCCTCCTGGCGAAGGACGCAATCGAGCAGGTCCCTCCAGCCGAGATGGAGTCCGGGTTCTACAGCTCGTATTTCATCGTGCCCAAAAAAGAGCGGGGGGTTAAGACCAATCCTAGATCTGCGCAGACTGAACTGTCATTTACACTAAATGCTTTCAGAATGCTTACGCAGAAACGCTTGCTTCAGAGCGTCCGTCCACAAGATTGGTCTGCAGCCATAGACCTGTCTTTTCATGTCTCTATTCTTCCACGCCACCGCCCTTTTCTCCGGTTTGCGTTCGAAGGACGAGCGTGGCAGTACAAAGTCCTCCCCTTCGGGCTCTCTCTGTCTCCGCGGGTTTTCACCAAGCTCGCGGAGGGTGCTCTGCGCCACTGCGGCTTGCGGGCATCCGCACACTCAACTATCTCGATGACTGGCTCATTCTAGCCTCCTCTCGCGATCAGTTGATTATGCACAGAGTCAAAGTGCTTCGGCACCTCGACCAGTTGGGGTTTCAGGTCAACCGAGAGAAGAGCAAACTTTGCCCTGTGCAGAGGATCTCTTACCTCGGGCTGGAGCTGGATTCGGTTGCTATGGTTGCGCGCCTCTCCGAGGAGCACGCCAGGCTAATGCTTTCCTGTGTAACGAGCTCCACAGGAAAATAGTGGTCCCACTGAAATGTTTTCAGAGGCTCCTGGGGCATATGGCATCCGCAGCCGCGGTCTCGCCGCTCGGTTTGCTTCATATGAGACCACTTCAGCGTTGGCTTCGCGATCGAGTCCCCAGACGGGCATGGCACGCGGGTACGCACCGGGTGAACATCACTCTGCTGTGTCTCCGCACCCTCAGCCTCTGGACGGATCTGGCTTTTCTACGGGCCGGAGTGCCCCTAGGGCTAGTATCCAGGCATGTTGTCGTAATGACACATGCCTCCAGCACGGGCTGGGGGGCCGTGTGCAACGAGCATGCAGCCGCGGAATCGTGGTCCGGACCCCGCCTGCATTGGCATATCAACTGCCTGGAGCTGTTGGCTGTGTATCTGGCTCTCCGCTGCTTTTTTCCGGTGTTGGAGCAGAAACACATGCTGGTCAGGACGGACAGCATGGCGGCGGTGGCTTATATCAACCATATGGAGGGTATGCGCTCTCGCCGCATGCCTCAGCTCGCTCGCCGTCTGCTCCTTTGGAGTCACACACGGCTGAAATCACTGCGTGCCATTCACATCCCGGGCGAGCTCAACCGTGCAGCCGATGCGCTCTCACGGCAGCTAGTGTCCCGAGGAGAGTGGAGACTCCACCCCGATTCGGTCCAGCTGATATGGGCGCGCTTTGGGGAAGCCCAGATCGATCTATTGCTTCCACCGAGAACACACATTGCCAGCTGTTTTATTCCCTGACCGAGGCCCCCCTCGGCACGGATGCACTGGCTCACAGCTGGCCATCGGGCACGCCCAAATATGCGTTTCCCCCAGTGAGCCTAATCGCACAAACTTTGTGCAAAGTCAGGGAGGACGAGGAGCAGGTCTTGTTTGTTGCGCCCCTCTGGCCCAACCGGACCTGGGTTTCGGAGCTCACACTCTTCGCGGCGGCCCCTCCTTGGCGCATTCCCCTAAGGGAGGACGTCCTCTCTCAGGGACGGGGCACCATCTGGCACCCACGCCCAGATCTCTGGAACCTCCACATGTGGTCCATAGACGGAGCGCGGAGGACTTTGGTGACTTACCGCCCGCGGTACTTAACACCATCACTCAGGCTAGAGCACCCTCTACGAGGCATGCCTACGCCCTGAAGTGGAGTCTATTCTCTGAGTGGTGCGCTTCTCCCCGAGAAGACCCCCGAACTTGCCAGATTAGCATTGTGTTATCCTTCCTTCAGGATAAGCTGGAGCGTACGCTGTCACCCTCCACACTGAAGGTTTACGTGGCTGCATCTCCGCTCATCATGACGCGGTGGATGGCAACACGCTCGGGAAGCATGGTCTAATCATTCGATTCCTCAGAGGCGCGCGGCGATTAAATCCATCCCGCCCCCCTCTCATGCCCTCTTGGATCTCTCTTTAGTCCTGGTGGGTCTGCAGAGAGATCTGTTTTAGCCACTCGATTTGGTATTCTGTCATTATGACAGCTCTGCTGATCGCATTGGCGCCATTCAAGAGAGTTGGGGATCTGGAGGCATTTTCGGTCAGCGAATCGTGCCTTGAATTCGGGCCGGGTTACTCTCACGTTGTCCTGAGACCCCGACCTGGCTATGTGCCCAAGGTTCCTACCACCCCATTTAGAGATCAGGTGGTGAACCTGCAAGCGCTGCCTGCGGAGGAGGCAGGCTCAGCCCACTCACTGCTTTGTCCCGTTCGCGCTTTGCGCCTTTACGTGGAACGAACGCAAAATGTAAGATCATGTGAACAGCTCTTTATCTGTTATGGTGGCCGGCAGAAGGGAAGTGCCGTGTCAAAACAGAGGTTGGCCCACTGGTTAGTTGATGCCATCGCCCTCGCTTATCAATGCCAGGGCGAGCCGCGCCCTCCTAGCGTGAGAGCGCACTCCACTAGAGGTGTCGCTTCCTCATTGGCGTTAGCACGCGGCGCCTCTCTCACAGATATCTGCAGAGCTGCGGGTTGGGCGACACCTAACACATTTGCGAGGTTTTATAACCTCCGAGTGGAGCAGTTTTCTCCCGGTTATTGGGAAATCCCAATCAATCGGGGGAGAATTAAGCTCGGTGTCACAAACGCTTGCTGCGCCAGGCTCCCTAAACCGGAGATGCGTGCGCTTTTTCCTATTCTACTAGTAAGTTTCCCTTCCCAGGCGAACCCTAGAGAATTCCTCCGAGGCCCCCAGCATCAACTCAGCGGAGGAGTTGAGTGCATGGCTCAGTGTGCGGTTGGTATGCCCATTAGGTCTACACGCATATTGAGGATCGGTGCCAGCTATGTGCATCCCCATTTGGTGATGTCATATGCATTATTACCACGGTGTGTTCCCCCTTATTAGGCGGTCCCGTGTCTTCCCTAAACCGCTAACCAGCTTATCATATGTAGCACTCCCCCTCATTAGGGCTAGTCCATATGTCTCCTTACCATCAGGTCTCCCCTTTTAGGGTAGCAGGTGGTCTCCGCTGCGTCCTCCCCCTTCGGGGACTGGCACGCTTTCCCAACGTACTGTCGTATTTCCAAAATCCCTAGTCTATATTAGCTAGGTAAAAGCACACTTACGACCCCCGAATTAAAACTTTTATTCCCATGTTATGGTAATATGTTGGGCCTAGGGGACGTTGGAAGGTTGCGCTCTTGGTGATGTCAGTGCGCTCACGCTTTGGCTTGGCAAACTACACATCAGGAGCGCGACAGGCTTAGCTGCTGTGGCGCTTTCCATACAGTCTCCCAAAAGTCTGTTTAATACAGACACACGTAGAAGTTCCCATATGAAGGGGAACGTCCTGGTTACGTACGTAACCCACGTTCCCCGAATAGGGAACGGAGACGTGTGTCTCCACTGCCACAGCACCAGAGTCTCCAGCTGGGAGCTGAGCGATCGGCTCTTCAGCAGGCAAATTCTGATGAGCTGGCTCCAGCAGCCGGCTGATATAGCCCTAATTGGCTCATCAGTTTCAGCTGTGGAGCTAAGCTCTGCCAATTCAATTGGCATTTCATTGGCCCGTTTTCTTATCTTCAGAAGTGATTGGTCGTCTAAAGCACTCCCAAAAGTCTGTTTAATACAGACACACGTCTCCGTTCCCTATTCGGGGAACGTGGGTTACGTACGTAACCAGGACAATTCTCTCTATATCTGAATCGATTCAGAGCTTAGTTTTTACCAATGAATGGCATTGTAGTGTCGGATTTACAAACAGCCAATCCCTACACATACCACTCAATATAATCATCTATAAAGTAAATAAAGGTTTAACCGAAAACATGTGTTTATAGTGAGCTGTTTACATTAATCCTGTCACATATAAGCCGAGGTGCAAGTACTTTTAACGACTTACTGTATACAGTAAAGTTCATAAAGTAAAGCTCATGACACACCGTGGTGCGTCACATCTTTTAAAATTGTAAACATTGTTTTCAATGAGTTTATGCACATGATGAATTTATAGTACATAAAAAAATTCACAGTATTCGAATTCAATTCAATTCACCTTTATTTGTTTAGCGCTTTTACAATGTAGATTGTGTCAAAGCAGCTTCACATAGATTATAGTAAATTGAAACAATGTAGTTTAGTTTTCAGAGTTGAAGTTCAGCTCAGTTTAGTTCAGTTCAATGTGGTTTAATGATCACTACTGAGAGTCCAAACACTGAAGAGCAAATCCACCGATGCGCAGCTCTACAGATCCCCAACCATGCAAGCCAGTGGCGACAGCGGCGAGGAAAAAACTTCACCAATTGGCGAAAGTCAAGATTTAAAAAACCTCGAGAGAAACCAGTTGGGCACGACCATTTCTCCACTGGCCAAACGTCTTGTGCAGAGCTGCGGTCAAGGTGCCGGAGCATGGACACAGGAACATGATGACAATAATTACACACAGGGGATGAACACAAGTGAAGGTGATGAACATTAACAAATGGCGGGAACTGGAACAAAGTAGCACATGGGGAAGCTCACATGACGAAAACAAACATACACGGATAACTGGATATGACAAGGTCCAGTCATATACCCTTTGCCGAATCAAACCTGATGCGAACCTTTGAAAAACAATTAACTACATTTCATGATGACACAGAGCACGAGATCTGTGATCGGCCAACTTGGTATAGCTGTAATGAGCTGATCATTTTGACTTTAACTGTAAATGATGTCTAAATCGATTATTGTGTAAAGGGAATGAAAAGAACTCTTAAATGAGATTCCAAAAAGGATTGTCAGTTAAAATCAGGGTATTAACATTTAGAAAAATGCCAAATATTAGGAAAAAAATGACATTGAAAGGTATACGAAATGGAAAAGCTCCCTTAGCACTTTTGTGTTTTTAAAATACGTCAAATAGACATCCAAACATAGACATCTTGGCTAAAACAAGGCTGAATTTGTGCTGTCAGTAAAAATCTAATAGACGTCTAAAAATAGGCAAAAATTAGACTAGTCATTAATTAGATAAGAATTAACTACCACGCATGTGTAGTCTGTATAAACTGTGCATTTGATTACTAGTTTATTTTGGGCCTATTCTTATGCTTCATTCACACTAGCACCAACTTTGTAGCTGCCTGTCGCTCTGTGTGGCGACCTGTTGCAAATGCAGATCTGTGTAAGTCTATACAGCAAGAATACAACCAGCCTTTGAGCGAGCTGAAAGAGGATCATGTGAGCGCTACTGGTGGTCCTGTTGGCTGTTGCTCAAGAATGTTGCTCTTCATTTGCATAAAGTTAATGGATTCTCAACTTTGTCATGTCGCTAGACACGCCCACCTGGTCGATAACGATCGCTGATGCTCGCGTCTGTCTATTACCAAATGATCAAACCAAAACGTTAAATAGACATTCATTATACGTTTCCATATTTTTGTGATCAATAGTAGAAGTCTGTGCTTTAGGAGTTAATCATGACTGACATTCCCTTATAGTCTCTAATACAAACACCCCATCATATCCTGGAGCGACCTGCCATTCAGCCGCCTGTAACCCCACATCTCTTTAATAACTTCATGTTATCCCACATTTGTTTGCACCATCCTGAATGCCTCCTTCTCTTCCACTGACCCTGTAGAGCAAGCAGCGTCTGAAATGAGGGCAGCAGATTCTTCTTCTGCTCAATTCCTCGGGGCGTCCCTCTGAATAACATGTCTTTTCAAGCTTGACTTTTGATGTCTCAGGGGGTCGATCTCATTTTCATGCTTGTCTGCGCTGTACAGTAGCGTATGAAAGACATTCTGGGGTCAGAAAGTTGATTTTTGCATGTACAGAGAGTGTTGTGCTGTGATTCTCTGTGTGTATTTCAGTTTCAGATAGTTTGTCTAAAGGTTTTTTTTTGCTGTAGGGAAGTGATGGAGAATCTGGACCCAGAGGTCAGCAGGGGATGTTTGGGCAGAAGGGAGACGAGGGGCCCCGAGGTTTTCCAGGTCTTCCTGGTCCCGTTGGATTGCAGGTACAGTAATCATCATTGAGTCTTTGTGCTTTTCGTAAATGTGTTTTTTTTTTTTAGTCTCAAGTAAAAATATACTTGTAAGTGTTTTGTTTTTGTTTATTTAACTTGTGTCTTAAACTTAATAAACATAAAATGTAAATAAATTATTTATAGCACATGATTTTCTTACCTTAAAATTGTTCAGAACCATACAGTTAAATAGGACATGTCTTTCTTTGGGTTCGTAAACAAGCCGTTTCACATCATGTTAGGCCTGTCTAAGCTATGCAAAATTAAAAATATATATATTGATGCATTATTCAATATTAAGATCAATAACACATGCTTACGTTTTTCTGTTTCACAGTAAATCAAATTTAAATGGCGAGAGTTCCTTTGGGGACGAAAGTAACACTGTCATTTATGTCCCACTGCTAATAGACAAACCTTATTTTTCCATTTCACATTAGAGTTTGCAGTGTTTGGATTCAGATGTTTTATAAAATTAATGTATATTGCCAATAATAATAATACAAAATATTAAAAAATATATAGAAAATGGGAACATTTTGCATTGTTGGTTTGCTTTTAAAACATTTGATGGAGCTGAAATTTAAAATGAAACTGCAGTTTAGTATTTTTTGCAGCAATAAAGGTCAAAATATGCTCGCAGTTAACATTAACAAGGTCATAGTCAGATGTATTTAAAACAACCAAGATTAAGCCAGTAAATCTTAATAGCAAATATTGTTGTGTTACTATTGACCCACCCGTGTGTTACTTTCGTCCCTGCCAATGGGGTCAAAAGTAACAATGTGCAACTTTTGTTTAACATGAAATTACATTGAAGTCATTCTACATTAATACAAAATAGCACCTAATTAATCTTTTGATTTAGTAACCACAGCAAATATTTATTTTTATTTGCTAAAAATGTTAACCATTAACATTAGGTTTTTATAAAAAATTTTACTTTCGTCTTTGCTTTTCCCTATATATAAACCTATAATAATACAGCCTTTTGAACGGTATCATGGCTGTCACTGAATATTATTAAGATATAAAATGTTATAACAGAAAAAACTCTTCACCTATATGGGAATAATAACAAGGTGAATTTCAGAGGACAACAGATGTTGTTACTCAACACAGCTATATTGCAGAGTCACTCAGCGCAATTGACTAGTAATCAAAGATAATAGCAATAGTGATTCATCCCAACTGTGCTAATTGTTTGTGCTCCGCGTCTCCTTGTTAGTGCCTCTCGCAAATCCTCCAAGATAATGATTTTTGATCTGAAGAAATTAGCCATCTTAATTTGTTTTGAAGTTTAGAATAACTTGTTTATGGGGCGCTTTATTAAAACGGAGACATTTCATTATCTTTTCCAAACCGACCATATAACGCATTATTGTTCCGGCAGTTGGGAAAATTGTCTCCCTCGGAATGACTGTGAAATATCACCTCTGTCCTTTTATAGCAACACAACATTTATCACACAATAAACTGCAAACCGTGAGTTAGCGGGTACCAAGGAGCACGGGGCCGGCTGCTGAATGCAGTGACCCAGAATAGCCTTCTAATTACAGATGTTGAGGATGAACAATGGAGAGTCGTCTATTGGTATTGCTGGTTGATAATGATCTAAACAAGATTCAAACCTCAAGTGCAATTATGTTGCTAAACGGATTTCTGTGCTATTTTTGTGCTGTGCATTTTGAAAGTGAGACATTCACAGGCATCTGAATGCAAATGTGTTAATTGCCATGAGGTTACTTCTACTGCTAATTACCAAAAATTGTTATTTGATTAATAGTGTTTACCCAGTGGCTCAGAAATGTAAATGTGTACTATTAATATGCAGCACTGTAAGGCTGATTGTTATTCTGACTTATCATGTTATTCATTAGGGGAGAGGAGTCATCTCGTTGTGTCCTCTGTTGTTACTGAAGCACTTTTTAAACTAATAGATAAACTGTTTGCTGGGAATTCGAGTTGTGCTGGATAAATCTGTTAAACTTGTTTTCATCTAGGGTTTGCCGGGACCACCAGGCGAGAAGGGAGAGAATGGAGATGTTGGCCCAATGGTGAGTTCTTTGTTGTTAAAACCCACAATTTTATTAGCTACTGTATGTGCTAAACATATGTGCATTCTTTAAGAGGGCATGCCGTTAAGCTATTGAAAAAAGGTCTTTGTTTTGTTTATTTTGCAAACTTGTATAGTTTTATGCATTTAATGTTCATATTTGTCACTTGCTGTGTATTATTGCACCACTTTTTTTCTTTTTTTTCCAAATCTCTCTAATGCCAAGTTCACACGATTTTCAAAGTTGTTGGATCATTGTTGTTTTCACATTGCACAACTCCCTGGGGCAGCGTTAAGTTGCTGTTGTGTTCACACTAAACAATAGATCAGTGACAGAAGGACACACACTGCATGAATACTAGAAACTACAGCTTAATCATTAAAAGATCGTAATCTTGATTGGACTCCCCACACGATCTTAATCGAGCATTGCTACGATTCTGACAATTTGAATCTGACAAGTATAGGAGATAAGCATAAAGGGAGTTGCACACGTCTCCACATTGTTTTCTATAAGTCAACTTACCTTTTTTAATAAGGTAAAATTCACAAAAGTGTAAATTCTGTCTCCATTTACTATGTTGCATAATCGTGGCTGTGCTGGTAGTAATTATAATTTGCATGTATGATTTCTTTGTTCAAAGGGCAATTTTTCATCTATGTCATGAATCAGTATGAGCTCATAAAACACTCTGTTTGAATTGTGTTTTTCCAAAGGCCTTCCTTCTGAAAAATCTAGATTGCTCTGTTTGACCAGCTGCCATAGTCCCCATTTACACTAATACATTTTAGTTTTAAAACGCATAACCTTAGCTATGGTTACGCATTCTGTCCACACTATGCTGGAGTTTTTGAGCTCCGAAAATGGAGAGTTTTGAAAATGCTGATGAGGCTATTTTAATATTAAAAAATGCTCCGTGTCAGTGTGGATGGGTTGTTGCTAGATCGGATATGGATGTGGCCGGAAGTTAATGAGAATTATTTATATTATTTATTAAATTTCACATTTATGGTATTATATTAATGCCTACCCCCACCCCAACCCTAAACCCAATAATCACAGTACTGTAAAAATATTAGTTATTGTTATACAGTGTCATAAAAAATACAGCTATATTAATGTGCATACCGCACTTCCGGCCGGCTGCATATTCGATCTAGACTTTACCGTGTGGATGGGGGAAAACTGAGGCATCTGAAAACGGAGGCATGGCTGCAGACATTTGCCTATCTGGGGCTTGTTAATGTCACAAGACATAATACAGTATACTGTACAAATTCAACACAAGGCTTGCTGTAATTACGGCTGCACAGTTTTTATTGCCACCGAAGAAGCCCACAACTACTGCTGCGGGACGAATGTTGGTTGTTCCTCTTGCTATACCAGTGCAGCAGGTGCTTCACGTAAAAGCTGACTAACAGTTTTTGCCATTTTACATCTGTTACATTACTAACTCACGCTGTACCATCTATCAAAACTGTGCTTCTGTTCCGCCCTCGACTCGGCCTCTGACAACACTCGATGTCACTTGAATACGCCCCTCCCACTGGTTAGCATAGGCTTTGCATACAGGTTGACGTTGAAAATGAAAATGGAAAATGACAACTGAAATAAAAGAGTCAATAAAAGGAAAACTTAAATTTACATTTTAATTTGAATTTTGTCACTATTATAGCGTGAACATTAATATTTGCATTTTCTTTTTCAGTTTGGCTTTCCATTTTAATATTGGCAGTCTTGATGCAGAAATGCGGTGAAAATTAAATGTTAAATCAGCAACTTCATTTTATTTATCAATTTGACAGGGACGATGTGTTGTCAGAGTGAAAATGAAAATTAAACCATTTCATTTTATTTTCCATTTTGGCTGATATTTTGCGAACAGTGTTTTATAATGACATTTTTTGTCTTGATTTTCATTTTAATTTCCATTGTTTTTTTGATTCATCTAAAATTGCCAGGATTTACCTGCTATATTTTCTCAATATCAAGTAGCCTACACAAAGTTCAGTCTTAAATTCCTTCCTTGTAAGTTAGTTCAGACTTTGCATGTTTAATATGGGAAACAAATTCCAGAGGACCCGTCGGGTGAATCTTCAAAGGAAACTGTGTACTAAATCTTAAAATGAAAACATGATATAGGGAACTGCCTATTTTCAGTTTGCCTATTTTAGTGTACGTGGTTACATAAATTAATATATTGACTTATCTTTGCGCTCAGCCAAAACACATCACCTGAGAACAAGTAATAGATTCAAAAGACCAAAGAGTCGTTAGATAGAGATAAGGTGAATTAAATATCACCATAACAACTATAATGAGATGAGATCCAGTGGTAGATCTTTGATGAACTGTCTGACGTGCGCTGCTCTCACCTGGGGAGGTGCTCAAGCAGTCAAATCACACGCTGACTGCCTGGAACTCAAACCTCCGCATACACTGCAGCACATGCCAGAGTGTGTGTGTGATCACATAATGTGCGTTTTCAGCAGTGTAGTGTGGATGGAGAGCTTTTCAGAAATGCTGGATGAAACGCCAGTGTGGACGCGGATCGTTTTCATTCTAGAATGTCATTTTAAAACTAAAACGAATCAGTGTAAACGGGGCCATAGTGCACTGTGATTGGTCAAATGCCTCAAGCATGTTTCAGAAATCAGTAAACGATTAGTCTCTATATTCACAATGGTTTGCACATCATGTCAATCATGACATTAGTTTTACCTTATTTCAAAGACAGTGCAGAGGATCAAGCACGGGTGTGTTTCCCAAACAACGACGTAACTCACGGCTGAATTATTATAGTACGATAAATCGTTTGGAAAAAGAACGATGTAATGACAAGTGTTTCCCAAAACCCCTAGTTTCTCTGTCGCAGATCAATCGCTTAAACCACGTTAGTTATAGTGTAAAACGTCCATAATGATGCTCTAAACGGTGTGGAGTAACAACTTATTTAGAAAAGAATCCCAGCATTTGTGCAAGTTATATTGTTTTACACAAACACGCATTTAAAATAACATCCAATATTAGTTTTGGTAAAAACCTGCACTCATTTTCCATATTAATTGAAATATATGTAAACGGCACATATAGGGCCTGTGTTTGCTTTACAAATATTATTGAGAAGTTGAACATTACATATTCCATTCTAAAACATAAAATCACTTACAAAAGCTAACATGGATTCTAATATCATATATAAATAAATAAATAGATAGATAGATAAATAAATAAATAATGAGGCTATTTATTATAAAATGACATTTTATATTTATTATTTATTAGGAAATTTAAAAATCCTACTTTAATAATAATATTAATAATGTTAATATTATTATTATTATTAAGTAGGATATTGTTTATTTTATTTTTTTTTTTTAAGTCTACTTTTACAATTTGACACATGTAAACCACAGCAGAAAGTTCTAACCAACAGGCCTATGTCATATACCAGCCACATACAGATACTTAATAAATAGCCCACGTAAGACGTAAAATAAATGTTTAAATAATAGGTCACCTATAGCCTTTGCCATTAGGCTGTGTTCAAAATGACATCAATGTTTTCAAAGTGCACTGCAAAGGGAGCACAATTGTAAACATGAAGATCGCTAAAACTGAACTGGAAAAATAGTGTAAAAGCTAATTACACCTAGGAGAGATGACTTTAATTCTTTATTATTTTTAATAGCTCCAACATTGAATGTTAGAATGTTCTAAATGAATAGGGCATAGGGGGGATAAGTGGGAATAGAACACAGTCAGGAACTATGTTTCTAACTACAGCTTCAGAGGTGTAGTTGCAAGTGCACAAGTTTGCGACATAATTTGAGAATGTTCATTGGAACGACGGATTTGGGAAACAGCAAATCAACAATTTTTGTTTGTTTGTAATGACAGAACTGGCGACCTTACTTGGCTAGCGATGGTTTTGAGAAACGCACCCCGGATTGATCAGAACCAACAATTGATTTTTTTAATTTCACAATAGTTACTTTTTAATTTGTAACTCAAAGCACAGTGACTTCACAACATACTGTTGCAATAACACTACAAATGAGTGAAACCTTGTCATTTACCTTTGGTAAATATAACCTAATTGTTGCGCACTATTGCACTAATATTCTGTTTGACATTTCATTTACAGGGTCCACCCGGTCCTCCTGGCCCTAGAGGTCCTCAGGGTCCCAGTGGAGCTGATGTAAGTTTAGAAGGAAAATATTGAATAATAATGTCCACCTAATTCTTCACATAAGAATAACAACGATCATTTGTAAATTTAATGTGTCTGATTTCCAGTTATTTTTAGCTTGTTATGCTGCCTGCTTTTGCAAACTGGTATTTCTTTCCATAATATTTTATTGTATTGATTTATAATGTATTGTCTGGTATATTTCATATACTGCATTCAGTGAAAGTATTATCAGGTATGTAGTACATACAGTTTTACCATCTACTATGATGTAATTCTAATCATTTCCCTATAGTGGCCCTATAATGAAGCATACGTCTCATACATTTAAAAACAACAAGTTACTTCCATGTTGAAAAATAAGGTTGAAAGTCTGAATGAAGGATATTTGAATCATTAGTGGTGTTATTTGATTGACAGGGTGCTCCTGGTCCTCCTGGAGGTATTGGCGCAATGGGTGGAAATGGTGAAAAGGTATGATTTATTTGGGATTATTTACTGTACGTAGATTTCACATTGTGTAATGAAGCCCATGTACAAACAAACATGTTTTCCTTCATCTCTCCCCTCAGGGTGAGACCGGAGAGGCAGGTAATCCAGGACCACCAGGAGAGCCGGGTTCACTTGTAAGTATATATTTGTGCTTGTTATTGTGAATCATTTACCAGATGTCATTTATTAATCTGTTGTTGTTCATAGAACAAAACCACTCAAATGATTATGTTTAACCATAAACACATAAAGCTATGCTTTTATTAGTGCAATCAGGTTAAAAGGGAAATTCAGCAGGGAAAAAAAAAGAAATATCTTTGGGCCATACATATTTCTTCAGTGAAACATTAAGCATTAAACAACTAATTCATATAATGCAAGTCAGCAGCGCCTTGGGAGCCAAAAGGATCAAAGAGGCAAAATAAAATGAACACTGACGAAGAGGTTTTATGAAGTGAAATGATCAACCTGTGCAGGAAACTGAACATTTACTAAATGATTACCTTTAACACACAGTCTTGAGTGTTTTCCATCTCAAGACTGTAAGAGCTCAAAGTGCCAGTGCCGTTTACTTGTATTTTACAAATCACCAAGTACTATATTTTCAGCTAATAATCTTCTGTTATACAGAAGAAAAGGGTGAATAAAATATTAGCACCTACATTATTTGCACATACAGTATTTGGGTGAACCATTTCTTTAAGGTTACTGTCCATTGTCATAGATTAATTGTACCTCACTCACGCCTTAAAATGGACAGATGAATATTTTCTACCAGCTCACACAGTAAACGCAGAAGTGAACATCACTTGTATTCCAGATGGTTGCTGTTATCATTATCTTTTTTCACTTAGGAACATTGTTTTGTCCTCCACCTGCTGCACAAACCTGTTCATGTGATATCAGCGTCTTAAATGCTGATGTTTGTCTGTTGCTCTCAATACTTTTTAGACTAATGAGAACAATCTCTCACTGTAGATTTCTGCTTTTGGCAACAGAAGTTTAAAGCATATTATTGCATTATACTTGTGTATTTTTGTACTTATGCTATGAATCAGTTCAGTTAAATTCTACTTTTATGAATTAATATTTGTAATTTCACAGCTTTTTAACTACAACGATTCAGATTCAAAGATTATTATTATTTTATTATTAATGAAGCAACAATCCAGCATGGTCTTACAATGAGCAATGCTAAATCTATTTTAATAAATCTATTTTAATACAGTATGTGCTTCAGTATTTATTTTGAACAACATACTTATTTTTTTGAAGATGATGATTGGCAATCTGTCAATCACATGAGTGTAGCAATCCGTCACCAATAGCAAAGTATAACCATTCATTTGCTGCATCATACTTTAGGTTCTCAGAAACTGTGCTCTTTAAATGCCATTTAAAACTGACTTTTAAAAAAACAATTTTACAAACTTTAATATCTCACTCAGGCTTTCCATCATCATAAACATCATGGATTTGGCTGAAAGATTGATGTTGATTCTTCTAATGTTCTTTACAGGGACCCAAAGGTGAGCTTGGAGAGAAAGGAGAAGCTGGTCCTCCTGGAGCTGCAGGACCTGCCGGTGGAAGAGGACCTCCTGGAGATGACGGTCCCAAAGGAAACCCAGTAAGTAATCATCTATTGAATGTCTCGTTCAACTGATATTTAATTCAATTCAATTCATGTTTATGTATATAGCGCTTTTACAATGTAGATTGCATCAAAAAAGCTTAACATAGACATTCTAGTAAATGTAAGTGATAAACTGAAATACTATTTGATGACTGAACCGATTCTTTTGTAATTTAGGGTCCTATCGGCTTTCCTGGAGATCCAGGTCCCCCTGGTGAGCCCGGAGTTGGTGTAAGTTCAATATGGAGATTCAATATGGACAGTCAAACACACAATATTATTATGAAAGGCTGTAATGACTAATCAAAAGTCAAAATGGTAAAAAACAAACAAAAAAAAAAACAGATTTAGTTATTTATAAATTGGGTTTTATATTATATACAAATAACCTTTGTAAGTTATTGTGTTATATGTTTTGAGTCTGTGAAATGGCTATTTTTGTGGTAAAACGTCATGCATTGAAATGTCATGTATATTTAGAACAACAACGATCTCATGGCATATTTAAAAAAAAAAAAGACTCTATTTAAGGATTCAGAAGCAACACCAGAAAAATTTTTCATTTTTTTACATAAATACAATGAATTTATTATTGTTTATTTGTTATTATTTATTTATTGTACTTATTTTATTTATTTTTTTTTACAATTATATATTTGCATGTCCAGAATGCTTAAAAACAAATCGTGTGATGAAACTACTTGTGTTCACAAATCATATGATGCTTGATATAAAAGAATTTTCAAGCCAATGTTGTGATGTAATGTCCTGTTTCACATACAGGGACTGGATGGACTTCCTGGAGACAAGGGAGACGATGGAGATGCCGGTCAGCCTGTGAGTGATGGTCGATGCTGACTGAAAATCATGTTATTTTTAAACATGATGAAATTTGCTAGATAATGAATTATTTTCACCACAGGGTCCACCCGGTCCATCTGGAGAAGCTGGTTCTCCAGGACCCCCTGGAAAGAGAGTGAGTAGCTTACCGGTCGTTTTGATCTTTATGTTAATGTTTGGGGATCCTACTCTGTTCACACTTGGCAGGTTTGGTTTGATTAAAATAACCTCTGGTGTGATTGCTCTGTTCGTGCAGTTCATTTGAAAAAGATTGAGTGTTGCCTTTAATTAATGTAATTTGTCTTAATGTAAACATGTAATTTAAACGCAATGTAAACATGTAATTTAAACGCAAATCACATGTTAGGCACGTCAAATGCACAAAATGCTAAATTCGTACTTTGTCATTTGCTCGAATTGCATCCATTTCACACCACCGCATTCCATCGTGTTTTTGCGTAGACTTAACATGTAAATCACTTGCGCTTAATGCTTTATCTGCATCTGGTGTGAATGCATCATATTGTTCTTCTAGGAATTCTTACGAAAGTGACTCAAACAATTGGTACATTAGTGCAATGTTTTGTTACTTTTGACAGTGAAATGAGAAATAAATGCATACCATACCATACTGTACTGTACCAAACCATACCGCTCAGTGGAAACGAGCCATAAGTGAACCGAGATCTCTTAAAAGTGGTTCCAAATTTGACTGGAAAATTAACGCAACACTGTAAAAAGAAAACTGCAAAAAACAAAAGGGGCATCTCTAAAAAGGACAGACAACCAAAATCCTGCTTATAATTAACCTAATTTAGTAGTTTGTGTTATTTTGTGATGTATTATGCCAATAGGGATACAACTCTGGTGTGACATTTGTTGAGTAATTTATTTAGAGATGCAAATTTTTGAATAAACATATCAAAAGTTTTATTTTATTTTGTACCACGAATCATGTCCATGTCTTGGACCAATGCTTTTTTTTGTTAAAGAAAATGGACAACGAATTTACCATTGCAGTACTCCATTTATACAAAAAAAAAAAAAAAAAAACCCAGGTCCTAAAAGATCCTCTAACCCCTTATTATTAAGGTACTGTATGCCTCATAAGCAATTGTGAACCTTTATTTGCCCTGTACTGTGTTCGGTACTTGAGTTAACTGCTTCACTGGATCAAACTGGATCTTTAAATTTGATTGTTGTACTTTTCATTTGTTACATTTATTGAAAAGCATCACTCAAAAGAGTGAATCATTTGCCAATCTGGCATCTCCATTCATAATCTAAACATGATGCACAGCAGCTACTTGTTTTAAACACTAGCTTGCTGTTAAACACAAAATTGGTTTTATTATTATTATTAAAACAGTTCATACTTGAAAATTTTGAACAAACTCTGGTGTGTAACACATTTTTCATTCTTTGAAAAGAATGTAAATGTTCTTGTTTATATTACCCCTTTGTTGTTCCTTCCATAATCTGCTGAGGCACACATTTTCACATAGGTTTATGAGCTTCCCTTGTAAATTCACACTAAAATTAGCCTATGTTTTATGGGGCACATTTATTTTTAACAGATCTGAACAAACAATAAATCTTAAAAAGCACCACATAGACAGGATTTTACTAGGTCTTCCCTCAGTAAATTGTTCCCAAGTGAGTAAAGAGCACACGCTGTGCCTGGGAAAAGGCATTTCTGTGAAATATCAGCATACCTTCGTAGCTGTATGGAAAAAAGGGTCTCCTCGCATCAGTTTGCATTTCTCAAGAGCAGCTGAGCTGAGGCTGACATTTAGACAGTTCTATTATAGAGTATTGACCAAAGAGCTTTGAATGACAGAACTGTGACTGCAATGTGATCGCCGAAAGGAAATGAAGTTGTCATTGTCAGCTCTGGTGCCATCCTTAAGATTTGACTTTAAATGGATTTATGCATTTTTAGCACTAGCACACTCCTCTATGAGAGGAGGTATTTGAAAGTTCACCAGTTCACCTGAAAATGAAAGTTATATCATAATTTACCTACAGTACACTTTACTTGTTCCATTTTTTTATATACTCCTTTTTTTCTTTTATGTTGAGGACAAAAGAAGATATTTTGAAAATGTTGTAAACCTGTAACCATTGACTTCCATAGTAGGATAAACAAATATTATGAAAGTCAATCGTTACAGGTTTCTTTAATTATATAAATTATATATATATATAATTTATTATATTTATATTTATATTATATATTATTTGTTAAACCAAACCAAAAAAAAAACACAAACTGGTCTGGAACAAGTAAAGGTGGGTAACTGAAACTTTTGCTTTAACTTGTAGTTTTAAGACTTTTCACGATTTCAGATCGGTTTTCGGAACTGAGCATTATTACCATATTTGTGTCAGGAAAGAAACTGATTTTAATCCATGAGCATGTCAGGCTTTTGATCTTAAGTACTGCATTTTCCTGAATCAGCAGGTCTGTTAGCTAAAAGCAATAAAAAATGCATTTCCATTTTTACCCTCCTTGCTTACAACATTAAATGGGTCTGCGCATGAAGTTGATTAATTCGCTGGATCTCGGCCTTCTCTGTGTTTTGAATCTGAATGTGTACATCTATGTTTATTATAGACTAAATGAAAATTACAGATGGCACTGCTTAAGACAACACTAAGAAAATAAAAACAAAACAAAATTAAGTCTAGTTGATCAGTGATTTATTTGAATAATTATGTTAACAAAGCTCACAAATGTGAGGACAGAAACATTAATGTAGGCTATGAATGCCTGCCCACATCATTAGTTATAGCCAAAGCTAAAGCACTTCAAAAACAATTCTTTAATCTGGTCTTTTGTACTTGTTTCTTGTCAAATATTTAATATAAATATCTAAAAAAAAAAAACATCAAAACAAGATGAAATTGTGTGTGAAAATTTAATCAGGATGTCTGTTCTCACCTTTAGTTATTGCAAACATATTTTCAACATATAATTGCTTTAATCTGTTTAGATCACATTTTTTTTGCACTAAAAACATCTAAGCATACTTACACATACCAACACAATCCCATGGCAGTTCGTAACTTTTTGATTTAGTGGCTAAATTGTATGAATTTGTACAATCTAATTCGTACAATTTAGTACGATTTGCTCATCCCCCAATGACGGTTGGGTTTAGGAGTGGGGTGGTGCCCTGTCTCCTTTCTAAAATTGTACAAATTCGTACGACTGAACTCGCGAATTCCTACGAATCAGCCATTAAAATGACAAAATGTAAAAATACTCACCTTTTCTCGTGAGATCAGGCTGCACACACTTAGTCAGTATTCCTTGTTTTCAGTCAAAATGTACTTTTGAATATTTTTGAAACAAGATCAGTTTACTTCAAGTTCAGTGTAGTAAACATGAGTTATTTTCAGAATATATCTCAAATGTTGTTGCTCCATTAATGAAAATTTGCTTATTAGCTTACCAGTCAGTGTTACAGATGTCACCACTTCAAAATGTTCCCTCTGCCACCATTCTTAACGCAGCTTTTGGTCGCTGGGTGGCTCTTTAACTATAGATTTTCAGCTTTGCCTTTTCACAACACTAGATAGGACGGTACTGTATGTGTACTGTACCTTATGTGATGTGTTCAATCAAAATATAATTTTGTTTGTTTGTTTTAGTTTTCATAGTAATAAACATGCTTTTACACTATACTGTATGTTTTAGAAAAGATACAATACATGGTTAGAAGTATAGCCCTAGGCTGCAAAAATTAAGCAAATATAAGAATTAAGTTCTTTAGCCTTTATAGTGCCCTATTAATTTGCGTTGGGGTGAAAAGAATGTTTTGATTTCTTTGACCATCATGGCGATGTTATTACAGTACCTCTTAAACGTGCGCACACTGCAAGATATGAAACCAGCGGCACAGCACACACAACAAAATAATATTAAAGTTATTGAGCAGATGGAGAACATCACCTGATTGCAGTATAACTTGTTTTATCAATAATTATTATTTATTATAGGCTAGGTTACAAATATTTCACCAACTGCCACTACATGCAAAACAGTCTCATGCACTCAAAATAGGTTCCCTTTTGCAAAGCTATTAGTAGCAGTTATTAATTAAATAAATGAGCATATCCGAAAGCAAAGTAAGCCGCATATTATTTATCGTCTGTTCTTTTTTTCTGTTTGTTTCTCTTTCACACGCATGCAGAAAGAAAAAATGTGCTTGTTTAAAAGATGGCATCCTCTTACAGCCAGCCTATTTCGGTTTACGGGATTGATTTTTTTTTTTTTTTATATATATATATACTGTATGCTATTCTATCCCTTATCCTAAGCATAGCCAATATAAAATATCAATATTTTAAGTTTCTAAAAGCATTGTTTTAAGTATTGTTTATTGGCTACACGCTAGGTCATAAATACAGCACACACAGAGTAACGCAGCTAATAAAAACGATATAATTTAAGCTCATTATAAATTAGCTATATATTTGTATATTTGTTAAAACTGATGCTATTCTCCCCAGCAATTATTTTTTTGCTTGCAGGACGTTTTCACAGCCATGAAGGGAATAACTCGCTTTATCAATAGCCTACTAATATTTACCTACAAACTTTCGTTTCATAAGTGCGTAGAATATATAATAATAATAATAATAATAATAATAATAATAAATAATAATATACATTTTGCATGTTTATCAGGGTAGGCTATGACATGCAGGGAGTGGATAGCTACAGTATGTACACCTACCTTTGCCTTAAAATGATTTAAATACATATCTTGGACTTCTATTTTAGTAAAAATATCTAAACATACTTAAAACAATGAAAATCTACATAAGTATCAAAATTGTGTGTGAAAATCTCGATGGCTGTCTGCACCTTTAGCCATTGCTAAGTTGCTAATGCCTTCACTCACAAAAACAATGGCTTTAATCAGTATTTTGCTTTTGTTTTACTGTCACAATATTCATTGATTTTCTTTTCGACCTAGTCCCTTTATTAATCTGGGGAAGCGAAATGAACCGGCAACTTATCCAGCACATGTTTTACGCAATGAATGCCCTTCCACCCGCAACACTGGAAAACACCCATACACACTCATTGACACACATACACTACGGACAATTTAGCCTACCCAATTCACCTATACCACATGTCTTTGGATTGTGGGGGAAACCGGAGCACCCAGAGGAAACCCACACAAACACGGGGAGAACATGCAAACTATACACAGAGATGACTACTGACCCAGCCGAGGCTTGAACAGGCGACCTTCTTGCTGTGAGGTGAACGTGCTACTCGCTGCACCACCGCGTCGTCCTCTGTCACAATATATAATATCTCATATATAAACGTCCTTCAATGAATCTGTATGTCGTCAAAACAAAAATAAATTTCCTCAAACTCAGTGTTCTTTGTTAGCATGAGAGTTGTTTTCAAAGAGTATATCTCAATTTGGCTACTCCATTAGCTTGTGTTTGTGCATTAGCATATAAGTCATAACAGATGTAAGAGGTATAAAAAATGGTTATCTGGTTTCCGGAGCTTGTTTTGGTTTTTGCAAGTTATTGGTGAGCATGAACATGTGAAAATGGATGGCAGTGGGGATGAAACAGAGCAAACACACTGCTTTGTTGTTGCCATGATACTGTTGATTAGGAAGCAGTGCCTTTTTTTAGCACTGATATCTCTGTGTAACGTTGATGTGTGGCGTAGTTTTGAGTTTTGTTTTTCCTCTCTTGAAGGGTCCCGCTGGCCCAGCTGGTACAGAAGGCAGACAAGGAGAAAAGGGTGCAAAGGTAAGAAACCTTACTTAAAACACCACCCGAACCACCAGACAGCATGATTATCAGATGTACTGTCGTGTAGTACATACCCCCAAGGATTTGATTTGTTATCTAGCCATGCTTTTGTCTGTTGAATCCAATCTCTCACCACAAAGAAAGGTCCAGACTTTGAAAATCCTCATTGAAGGATCTGAGCCTAATTGGATGCCAGAAGACGTTAAGCTTATATTACAGGTTCAGTCAAAGGAAGTGACAGGAAATCAATTTTTTTTCACCTTGTAAAAGCTTTAGGTGTTCAAAATGATTTTCTGATCCAGATCATTTATCGTATCACATGATAGCCATGTTTTCCTAAATGGTGATTTAAATAAGGAAAATAGATTTTTGACAGTTCCTAAGTAATATATATATATATATACTCGTAGCAGTGTGACATGGCTGTATATCAGCACTGGTGGGAGGCGCCGAGTGCCTTATTGTCCCACCAGTGGCAATATACAACCACATCGCACTGCTACAAGTGTGATATTGCATTTATACAACAGTTCGACTGTATAATCGTGTATATAAAAAAAGAAAATCAAAAACTTTACACTTTAGAGAGTCTAAAAAACCTTTTGTATGAGGAACTACTTTCTTCCACTTTTCATTCACAGCTGCAGCTGATGTCAGAACAGCAGAAACCAGTGCTACTTCAGCAACGTCACTTTATAGCTAGTATTTGAATGATTCTCTAGCATAATGTCTAAAGTGATGACAAAACAGGTGATTTTCCTCACATTTTAAGATTATAAGTCTGAACGGTATGAAATGTCATCAGTCTACAGAGATATCTCCCAGTATTTACTATGATCTTCTATGTGAAGCTGCTTTGACACAATCTACATTGTAAAAGCGCTACACAAATAAAGATGAATTGAATTGAATATTTCCCTGAAAAATCAGTGCAACCACTACCGGATTACTGTTGTGTTCGCAAAGGAAAAACGCTAAACACATGCAGGCATTTCTTCTTTCTTTCTGTTTACTGAACTAGTCTGCAGTGAATACCATCTCAAACTCAACACACTACAATTACTATGGTATAATTACAGCACTACATCATACAAAAAGAGAGATAGACTTAGAAATTCCTAACTCCAGTTTTATAGTGATTTGATTAGGTGTAGTTTAAAATTACGCTGGGTTTTTCCCCATATAAGGGCTTAGTATGCGGTCTCCGTCGCCATCTTGTGGATAGCGCTACATAGATACAATCTAAACAACTACATTCTCGCCTAAAAAAGTCTCAAAAATACTGTACATCATGTTCTCCAACAGCTGCAATATGTCAAACTGTAGTGAGTTTATTGATCTGCTGTCACTCTATGTGGGCGGAGTAATACATAAGGGTAAGGAGGCTGTAGGAGTTCTGATATTGCAGAATATTGCACTGCTATCAGCCATTCAGATTTGAGAACCAGACAGAACTGTTGTATAAATATATATACAGTCAAGCCCGAAATTAATCAAATTCTGACTGCCACTTTTTGTTCATAGGTGAATAAAATATGAGAAAATTTGAAATTTTTCCAGAATGATGCCTCTTTTTCATCATCGTATCTTTTGGGAGACCCCTGTGTCATTTCCGGTCCCAAAAAAAATTATAAACATAAATAAAATATGAATAAAAGTAACTTTAAGTCAGAATTTGCCAGGAGTATGTATTATAAATGTATTACATAACATTTTGTCAATTTCGGACTTGACTGCATATATACATGTAGTTTGTACTAATAATTTTCTCAGTGCAATTTTCATTAAAAGCAAAATAACTATTAAAGTCTGAATTTTAAAAAAAATGTATTAATAAATAAATAAAAAACGACCAAATTAGTAAAGTATAAAACCTTAATAATAATACATGTTCAAACTACATTTCAAATAAAAGTCTACTATAGTTACTCACTGATAATACAATATGAATATATTTGAATCTTAATCTCTATTTCTATCACACAGGGTGAAGCCGGTGCTGAGGGACCAGGGGGCAAAACTGGGCCTGTGGGCCCCCAGGGACCTCCTGGAAAGTCTGGTGCTGAAGGCTTACGTGGCATTCCTGGGCCTGTGGTATGCATTTAAAACTCTGATCAAAGCCAAACTGTCTGCATAATTATATTATGTGAGCAGAACAGCCCACAAGAATCTCTTAATTTGACTGATTAAGCTTTTCAAGTTGAATCGCTCTCCTTGTCTAGCCGATGGGTTTGAGTATGTGTGACATGCATTCATTTTTTGCATATTTGGGTTTGTATTAATGGACTGATGGTTTCTGTCTGCGCTCTCAGGGTGAACAGGGACTTCCTGGAGCTGCAGGCCAAGACGGACCTCCTGGACCATTGGTAAAATCATACATCCAATCTCTGATATAAATAACACCTGTATAATTTTGTCTGAACGCATAACTTTGACTTTTTTGTGATGAATTTCAGGGTCCTCCGGGTCTTCCTGGCTTGAAAGGTGACCCTGGTTCTAAGGGTGAGAAGGTATGTATAAACAAATTATATTTTTTAACAAATTATATATTATAACAAATTATATATTTTTTTGAAAGCAAATAACAAGCTGCCACAAATGTTAATGTTAAAAACATGTTATTAGATAGGTTTTTTTATGAGAAAAGGGGTTCTCACAATCTCAATTTAAAGGTTTAAAATCTGAATTTTCATCATTGGCTATTGTATGTTTCCATCCCAATGCTCTATTATAATGCTGATGTCTTAAAACAAAATCGCATGACTTTTTTGATGCTCACACTGGAATTTATTTGGTACATGTGTCTCCATCGTAGTTTAAGCAAATTTTTTTATGCAATATTCCAATATTTACATTAAAATAGGTGGATGGAAACATAGCTAATGTCTATTTCTAAAAAAAATATTGTTGTAACAAATATGTTTTTAATCAACATGCACATACTATAAAAAGTTCCTTTTGCATTTAAAAATACAAAAAAAAATGGCAAAATGATAAGTAAACTTCTTTTTTATGGAAACTGCCTTCCCTGAATGCACCGTTACAGTAAACATAATTGGTTGACTGGATGTCAAACTTCACATATTACCTTTGGCTTCATTTTGAACTATTGCCAAAAAAAATAAAAATAAATAACAAGATTACAAATTTAACATGCATTTAGCAAAGTAGTAAATCCACACTTTAAATCGCTTAAACACAATACAGTAAGTGCTCCTAAAATATGAATTGGAGGTAAGAGTTCCGACTTTAAGAAGCCCGGCTTTATATTGTAAGTAAAAATTAAAATAAGTTGTTATTAGTTACACTGGTGGCCATTAAGTGAACTGCAATTCAGATGAGGTTATTAACATTTACATTACATTTAGTCATTTAGCACAGTGGTCCGCCACCTTTTTTATTATCGCAGACCAGACAGCGCTTGACAGTTTTACCACAGACCGGGGGGAGGGGTTGTCATCGGTGGTTCGTAGGTTGCGACCATCAGCCATTTTCTCAAAGCTGACAAATCATTGCTGTCACTCTGATACAAGTTTTATTTATGGAGATTACAAAGCACTGCAGGGTTTGGGTGTTTTGTGATTGTCTAGGATTATTAGTCTACTGAAATGTGTATATCCATACAAAGTATGAAGCTGATCGGTTAGATATTGTCACGTGACTCGCTGTGCGCTCACGTTCATTCAACTGGGTGCATCTGAAATGTGCCAGCGCATGCCGCCATTGCAAATAACAGCCTTGTGTGAACTCTAGAAAAGACACGAACTGCGAACGGCCCCTAAAAGGCTGCCGTCATTTGCGATCTCAAGCAGTTGATCTTCTGATTTCTTGACAAATGGGTAGTGGATCTATTCCCTGGCAGTTCGCGGGTTCTCAACTGGCCCATTTTCCCTTAGCAAAAAAGTCTTCCTAAGATGTCTGTTTCTTACTCATTTTGCTGCTTGTGGGTTAAATTTGGGCCCTCAAGTGACCAGAATGTACATGGGTGAATACGCTCATTTTTCAAAATAAAAGATTTTTCAAAATAAAAGATTGTTCAGACTCAGGTAATAAAGAAAACGGAAATAATTAATGATTTCTTGTGCGGCCTGGTACCAAGTGATCCACGGACCAGTACCAGTCTGCGGCCCAGGGGTTGAAGACTACTGATTTAGCAGGTTTTTTGGTCCAAAGTGATTTACAATTGAGGAGGCATCATCAATTTAAAAGAAGAGGCAATACACACAAGAAGTGCTATACATAGGAACTGTTAGTGTTCAGAGAATTAAGTGCTAGTGTAAGGGGGGGGGGGGGGGGTTAGAGAGAGAAGAGTGTTTTACAGGTGGTTTGTCAAGCCCACTCACGTATGTGAAGCACACTTCATAAATTTTTTAGAGATATGAAGTGATTGTAAGAACATGTCTGGTGCAAATGTGCAAAACTGGTGTCAGTTAAAGTGTCAGAGAGATGAAGTGTTTTTTCTACAGGTGGTTTGTCAAGTCCACTCACCTGTGTAAGGCAGACAAAGAATTGATAATGTTTTGAGGTTGTCGTGCTGTGTGTGTGGCTTTATCAGGGGGTTAGGTGATTGCAGAGGAGATGGGTTTTTAAAAATAGCCATTAAAATGACACTGTTATAATAATTGGATTATAAAGTGTGTTTGGAACTATAGGCTCTAGATCTGGCTGTGTAACAATTGTCAAAAAAATGGTTTTGTAAGAGCTGCATGCATCCATATGCATGTAAATTTATGACAACGAGTTCAGTTAAATGTTAAAGAGGCAAGAGCAACTGGCCCTACTGGCATCTCTATTTTCAATGATGATAAAGTATAAACAAGCTCTAAGTGCTTTATATTAAATACAGTTCCAGACAATGATTAAACTGTTACTCTGCCTGCGATACATAATCAATGCGGCATACCTCTGTAAATCTCTTTATGAGATGAGACCCGCTGAGATGCCAGAGCATATTAAGAATTAATATTCTGGAAGTACAGTAGTGGTGGCTGTAAATATCAGGCACTGAATAGACACTAAACACTTAAGCACTTCTCAGATTTACTCTGCCTGAAATATGATTTTCAGTACACACACTGATTGCAAAACATCCAGAACAAAATGCTGTAATTAGATGTTGCAAGGAGAGAAAGGAATTTCCATCATCAAAACAATAAAAGTGCAATAAAGCTTTTTTAATCATAATATTAATAATAATTTTAGAACATTTTATAATGATTTAGTGAGAACGCCTTATAGAATGTTAATCAGTGAGTACAGTAGTTTACAATAAACTAACTAAACTAAACTTGTCAGGCATATTTCAAATAAGTTTGTACAGCATTTTTTTTAAAGTTTATCATTTATTAATGCTTTAAAATTTTATTAAAATTTTATTAAAATCTAGTGGCTGTGCTTGTCAACATTAGTTAAAACAAAAAATAAAAATGATCTGCATTTTCATTTACTAACATTAACAAAGATTAATAAATATTGTAATAAATATACTGTTCATTGTTTATGGTTTTCAATATAATTAAATTCAATTACATTTTTTAATCCAACTGTTGGGTTTCTATAATATTAAGTTAATATACAGTAATATACAGTATATACAGTAATATACACCAAACACACTTTATAATGCAATTATTATAACAGTGTCATTTTAATGGCTATTTTTAAAAACCCATCTCCTCTGCAATCACCTAACCCCCTGATAAAGCCACACACACACAGCACGACAACCTCAAAACATGATCAATTCTGTGTCTACCTTACACAGGTGAGTGGACTTGACAAACCACCTGTAGAAAACACACTACTTCATCTTTCTGACACTTTAACTGACACCAGTTTTGCACATTTGCACCAGACACGTTCTTACAATCGTTCTTACAATCGTTCTTACAATCACTTCATATCATAAAAAAGTGCATTTATGAAAATATTAGTCGTAGGTTTCTGTGTGTTACTGATTTTAATGTACATTAAATAATATTAGCATTGAACTCTATCAAAGACATCTGTGGAATGCCATGTAATAGAAACATTTTACTGTATGAGCGTGTCGCGCAGTGTGCAATTCTGTCACCATGCTTTTTGGAATTATTTTTTTCAAGGGACAGTTCACTCAAAAATGAAAATTGACTCACTCTTGCATATTTTCAAACATTGATGGGTTTCTTTATTCTGTTAAATACAAAAGAAGATATTTTGAAGAAAGATTAATCCTGTCATTTGACTTTCAGTTGACTTCCATAGTAGGAAAACACAAATAATAGAAAAGAAGAAAGAATAGAAATATAATAGAAATATAATAGAAATAGAAGAAAGAAACTTAAATAGGTTTTAAACAAGGGTGAGTAAAAGACAACAGAATTTTCATTTCTAGGTGAACTGTCCCTTTAAGGCAGCTGAGAAATTGAATGAAATTGGTCAGATTCGTAACAATAACATGTAATGATAACAGAAAATATTTTAAAAACTGAAGAGTTTTTGAAAGGAACCAAAAAAGGCTCTTTTATTGCATTCTTTTTTTTTGGAACAGTTGTTTTTGGTGTGTGTCACAATCTACAAAATATTGAATTTGAAAAACAATAGTTCCAAAACAAAGAATGCCATAAAAGAACCATTTTGGTTCCTTTCAGAAACTCATCAGTTGTTAAAAACATGTTTTCTTAGTGTGAAGAACATTTTAATAATCAAATTTTATTTATTTATTACAAATACAAAGAACCTTTCATGCAATGGAATGTTAAAGGTTTTTTGATAAACAGTTGATGGCAAAAAAAGTTTATTGTAGGCAATCTGTATATTTTACTGCAGTCCTCAACTATTAAAACCCACAACTTGGTCTTAAAGTGTGTTTTTTTTTTGCTCTCCTTCTCCAGGGTCATCCAGGTTTGATTGGTCTGATTGGTCCTCCTGGTGAGTCTGGAGAAAAAGGAGATCGAGGACTGCAAGGACCGCAGGGTATTGGCGGAGGCAAGGGTGATGCTGTAAGTGAAATGAGCTGTTTACATACACCTGAGGTCCTTCAGGACATGATTCAATTCAATTCAATTTATCTTTATTTCTATAGCGCTTTTACAGTTCAGTTCAGTTCAATGTGTTTTATTATTCACTGCTGAGAGTCCAAACACCGAAGAGTAATCCATCGATGCCCAGCTCTACAAGTCCTGAACTATGCAAGCCAGTGGCAACAGTGGCAAAAAAACATCACCAATGGGCGAAAGTGAAGAAAAAAAAAAACTCGGGAGAAACCTAGCTCAGTTGGGCACGGCCATTTCTCATATGGCAAAAACATGACGCAGTTATATAAAAATAAATGCATCTTCAGAATGAGTGATATTGATTGAAATGATGTTTTGATGTTGCCTCTGAAGAACACTGTGTTATTTATTGACTGCAGGGTCCCGCTGGTTCATCTGGTCCTGTCGGTCCACCAGGTCCTCCTGGTATTCCTGTAAGCAGTTTATAAACTCTAGAACTCTAGCATATCATCTTTTTGAGTAGCTTCATTTACAACCAGTGTGCATTTCATTCTTATGCTGAAAACAAAAGGTGATAATTGGCCTTACACTGGTATTTTTGTTAATTGAAATTAATTGGAACCATAAACTCTTTAGTTCCATTCTTTAAAATCCCTTTTGTGTTTAGCAGAAGTGAGAAATGCAGGGTGAGTAAAAATGATGTGTTCATTTTTAGGTGTACCCAAAATTAAAATTGGCATCATTACTGTCCTCATGTTGTTCCTAACTAATAAGTAATGGGTTTGTCTTTGGAAGATGAACACATTTCTTATGGGTTTGGAATTTAATAATAATAATAATAATAATAATAATAATAATGATATAATTTAAAAAAGAAAAAATTATACTACCACTACTAATACTACTACTACTAATAATTGTAATAATAATAATACTTTTGATAATAATAAAATTAAATAATTATACTACTACTACTACTACTACTAATAATAATAATAATAATAATATGAAGAAGAAGAAGAAGAATTATAATATTACTACTACTACTACTACTACTAATAATAATAATAATAATAATATTATAAAAATAAGGATCATAATGATACTACTACTACTACTACTACTAATAATAATAATAATAATAATAATAATAATAATAATAATAATAATAATAGTAATAGTAATTATTTTATTACTACTACCAATAATAATATTATTATTATTATAAAAATAATGATAATAATGATACTACTACTACCAATAATAATAATATTATTATTATTATAAAAATAATGATAATAATGATACTACTACTACTACTACCAATAATAATAATAATACTAATAAAAATAATGATAATAATGATTATACTACTACTACTACTAATATTAATAATAATAATAGTAATAGTAATAATATTGATAATACTACTACTACTAATAACAGTAATAATAAAATCAAGTTGATTTATTTTATTTATAACAATTAAATAATAGTTAATGTGATTACCCTATCATGTACTTACCACTGATGTCCTTCTTATCTTCAGGGCACACAAGGACAGAAAGGATCCAAAGGATCATCCGTAAGTTCTCGAGCTCTCCATTACACAGTTAATGATGTATCTTTAATATTTTTTCCAGTTAAAAAAAGCCATGTTGTCTGTTTCCTCAGGGTCCAGCTGGACAAAAAGGAGAGCCTGGCTTGTTAGGACCACCAGGTCCTCCGGTAAGAAAAATACTGTATTCCATGAACATAAATCATATTATATTGAGAGCTGCTGAAAATCACATTGACCTTAATGTTGAAGGCAACTGTTTAGAATTGATTTATTTGTCATTGTCTTTTGCCAGGGCCCAGCTGGTGACATCATCCAGTCTCTACCCCTCCAGATGAACAAAAAAGCAAAGAGGTCATCTGACGTTCAGGATGATGAAGCAGCACCAATAGCAGATTATGGTATGGAGGGAATGGAAGATGTGTTTGGATCCCTCAACACCCTCAAGCAGGACATCGAACGCATGAAGTTCCCATTGGGAACCCAGGATAATCCAGCCAGAACCTGCAAAGACCTGCAGCTCAGCCAGCCAGACTTCCCTGATGGTGAGAGACTTAAATAAAGTAGACTTAATAAGATCTTCACATCAAGGACCACAATGGAACTAAGTTATGTTTTTAAAACTTTGGGTATATCCTTGAAGAATTAAATGTATTTACTTATTTTTTTGTCAAAAAAAAAAAAGAAAGTAACAAAGATATCTTTGACTTAAGCATATCTGTAATAAAATAGACTTGATAATCAAAGGAGATAAATAAAGGAAGAGAAAAACATTTCTCTTTAATTAAGGCAAACATGTAGAGGATTATTTAATATTTTCTGACCATAGGATATTACTGGATCGATCCAAATATGGGATGCATAAGCGACGCCTTCAAAGTGTACTGTAACTTCACTGCCGGAGGAGAAACTTGCATTTACCCTGATAAGAAGTCCTCAGGGGTGAGAGGAGCTCATCTCCTGCTAAATCTCATCATTGGTCATAATATAAATCACAATAAAGGACTGCATTAGCTTTATTTGATCACACTTTTCCATTTATTCCAGGTTAGAATATCAAACTGGCCAAAGGAGTCCCCAGGATCTTGGTTTAGTGAATTCAAGCGAGGAAAAATCGTAAGTCCCCGTTTTTCTCTTCTGTTAGAAATATCAATATGCAGAACCGTTCAGTGACTAGTACACTTCCAATAACTAATCAGAATCAGAATGCCAAGTGTGCGCAAACCAGCAAGGAATTCTTTGTGGTTTAAAGGAGCTCAGGGTAAATATATTCATATGAACACAAGGGGAAAGAAAGACATTTAAATAAGTAATAAAGTAAAATAAAGTAAACAACAAAACAAACTATTAAAGTAAGGACTTTGGATCTTTGTATTTAAATATGTAAAATGCAGCGCTCAGGAATGTTTTGTTTTTTTAAGCACCTTCTCTGCCATGTTGCTGTCTAGTAAAACTGTTATCATGCCAACTTGCTACTGTAAACAGAAGCTTGTGATGCTTGCGCTGCCTCCGAATTTTTCTTATTGATATTCTTATTTCTTGTTTTTTTTTCTTAATTAACTTTACATTGTGTTTTAAAAAAGGTCACTGCAAAAGGTGCGAGCATTACGGTCACTCATGTTCGCCAAGTGCATGCTTATTTAGAAAAACAATGGAAAACTAGAGCATTGTAAAGGAAAAAAATGTGTTCTGTTTGAATGACCTCTTAAAGACGTTTATATGTCAAGAGCAGATATCTTTACTTCCGTTTACATGCAACATTTATTATTCTGATTATTTGTTAAGATATGTGGTTGTTTTGATCCTTCTTTTAATTTATATAAATATGACTGGTCAAGATTGGAAATCCACTAACATCAATTGCAAAACACATTTCTGTAGATGGGTAATCATTCAGCTTGATGATTATTGCAATTACTGCACTGCGCTGGCTTCTTTGCACCATGTCTGAATGAATCAACAGAGCAGTGAGTTATACTGACAATTCAGGGATTTCAGGAGGAGAGAAAACAGAATAATGTTATAAAGATCATTGATAAATCTGTCAACGACACAATACATCTGTGTACATCATCTAAATGCACACTGTATTAATACGATAATAATAATAAACTGCTCACATGCCTTTTTAATTTGATTAATTAGATTTTGTGTACTATATTTTTAGCTTCAGTTTTCTTCAGTCTGATGGAAATAGCAAAAAAGTGACTCAATGCAAATTATATATGCTTAATTTCATGAAAAGTGATGGATTAATGAGGATTAATTGTACAAATAAGGTGCAAATAAGCATAGAACCTCCTTAATCAACGTCTTTGTTGATTATGGAACAACAATCTAATCACCTAAACAGATTTGAGGAACAAGTTTACAGTTTCGGTTTACATTCACGGCTCCTACATTACATTATTGTTATTGTCTAATAATTTCTCTCTAGGAGTTCCAGCAGTTTGTACGTTTTTTGAATTGGTACAGTCTCATTGGTACATTTTAGTATGATTTGCTCATTCCCCAATAGCTATGTTTCCATCCACCTATTTTTATGCGCGTTTTGGATATGAGCATAAAAAAACGATTGATGGCAACGCCATGATGCGCATAAATTTTGAAAATGCCCATAAAAAACTTATGCGCATAACTCAGTAGGATAAACTTTTTATTCGATAAGAAAAGATGCTCATAAACTACGATGGAAACACTTTTACCGCACAAATTTCAGTATGCGCATTAAAAAAGGTCATGTGATTTTGTTATACAAAATCATGTGATGTTGAAAATGTGCGTAAATGGACAAACCAGCAGGCTGAGCACACTGTAAAACATCTGAATTGTTGTTTTGGTCATTCTAAAATGCCTTACCGTTTAAGTATTAGTGTTATTATACTAATGACCTCCAGAATCAAGAGCGTCTGTGCTCTGCATCTGAGCGGAGCGCAAGTCATTTATTAGATTAAGAAAAGATTGACGCAGCTTCTCCTACCGCAGCAAATTCAGTTTTTACTGTTGATATTTGGCGCCAGTTAATCAGGAAATGACGATTTTGTTCACTTTGACTCGGATGGAAACGCTGCTTTATTCGCACGTCTTTAATGTGATAATCCAGTTTTGCGCATAAAGTTCATTCGAATTTTTGGATGGAAACATAGCTAATGATGGTTGGGTTTGGGGGCATGGCTCCTTTTAAAAATATGACTCTTTTGTCTGAATAAAATTGCAGGAATTTGTGTAAATTAGACACTTTTTAGACAATACAAAACATTATGTTTTCTCGTGATATTGGGCTGGAGTGACCTACAGTTAGCGGTGGGTTTGGGGAAAGCGATGAGGTTTGGATGAGATTTTAGAACAGATATAATGTTCCATGATTAATAAAATAAGCAGACCCTGGAACTTAAAATTAGGCCAATTAATCATGGTTAACAATCCATTAACTGCTGTAGGGTTTTTAAAGTTGAACAAATCATTCAAATATGCTTTCTTAAAAGTATTTTAAAAAGAAAACGAATGAATCCTAACTGTACAATTCCTATTGATTCTCATGCTGACAGTCGTTTTCAACACAGAGGATTCTTCTTTGGTCTAGATGTGTGATCTGCGTGTGTTTCTGTTTTTCAGTTGTCTTATGTGGATGTTGAGGAGAGCTCCATAAACTCAGTCCAGATGACGTTCCTCAAGCTGCTGAGCTCTTCTGCCCGGCAGAACTTCACATACATATGCCATCAGTCCGTGGCCTGGTACGACGCCAAGGCTGACAACTATGACAAGGCTCTGCGTTTCCTGGGCTCCAACGATGAGGAAATGTCCTATGACAACAACCCCTTCATCAAGGCTCTTTCAGACGGCTGCTCGGTACCACTCTCTTTACACTCTCTATATTAAGCACACGCTGATATTAGTGATCTTGCACAACAAAACGCTGTTATCTTGCATGGCTATATTTTTGGCAATAGCCAGAAATACATTGTATGTTTCAAAATTATAGTTTTTTTTTTTTTTTTTTAAACCAAAATATCATTACAATGTTAAGTAAAGATCATGTTTTGTGAGCTTTTTTCATTTCCTAAATTGAAAAAAAATGGTTCATTGCAAATTGTTGCAAACAATTTATATAAGCTGAATTTAAACAAACTAATTAAGTTGAAAATTACTACGTTTAATTTGTTTGTTTAAATTCAGCCCATATAATTTGTTTACCACCATTTAGTAAATCCAATGGATATTTTTTCAGTGTACTGTAAATATATATATAAACTTTATTTTTGATTAGTATTTTAGAATTTAAGTTGGTTAACTTGTCGATTTTCTCAGTATGTAGATTTTTTTGCACCCTCAGATTCCAGATTCTCAAAAAAAAAAAAAAAAAACAATTGCTACTGTACAGTGCATCCAAATTCAGCTACTTCAGCTAAGTCTTAATTGTATGTACATACTTTGAGTGTCTAACAGAAGAGTTTGCACGTTTTAGGGCATACTACTTCCTCATTAACAGCTGTCAATCAAATAAAAAACATTGTAGCGTTAATCGCAATCATAATCCCTGCGCAATAAGGCACAAGACAAGTTTGCCCTGACGTTTTGCTATTTTCAGACCAGCGCAACCCTATTTTTCCCATTTTCCACCACGTTGTTTAAATAGCAAATCCATTTGCACCACTTTTGACTCATGGGTGTTCCGGTCTAGAAAAGAGGTGTGTTAAGGTGCATTGATGGCGCGTTGCTATTTTGAGGAACTAAAATAGACTGTCCAATAGACTAGCTGAAAGCAGGTCTAAAGTTCAGCACAGAGCGTGTTAGTTGTGCGCCTCGCTTACACATTGCTTAAAACAAGCAGGATGTACAGCAATACGCAAATATATTTACAAAGGAAAAAGAATTAAAGGATTGAAATATTACACAAATTTATTATTTTCTGCATAAATATAAAAACCAATGCCTTTATGCCTTCTTCATCTCGGGGGCCTTTTTCAGTTTATTCATGACAACTTGCTTTTGTATAATGTTATTATTAGTAGTAGTATTTATTATATGCATACTTAAATTTGGTTTAATAAAAACAAGCTTAGATTTGTCCACCTGTTGGGTTTTGGACCATATAGGGCATAGGACGTGTGTTTATTAGTTTACTGAATATTAGAACTGAATTTAGAAATAGTTTTGAAACAAATCTTTGTGTTTAACAAACAAAATTAATTATGTAGGCTAATATGTGGCTAATGTCTTCTGGAAAGTGCATACAACTCTGTTTCCTTATCCACGAAAGAAAGAGAAAGTGAAAGGAAAGGCAGAATGGTGGAGGCTCATTCTTTATCCTCCTATGTAAATAGCAAATGTGCCATGGCACGACGCAACTGACGCTTAAAGGCAATGGGATATGAGACTCCTTAACTCATTAACTCATTAACACCCTTAACTCATTAAGAGAATAAGCTCAACCCTGTTAGACCATGCGCTGGGGTGGCGAGCGTATTATTCCATCCTTAAAATAGCAAAAGTGGATTCGGACATACCCCTAAATTGCTTTTGTGCCTTAGATCGTTAAAATAGAGCCCATAGTCTTTGATTGATACCTATGTTAAGATGTAGGATTGAACTGTAATTGTGCAGTTTGAAATAAAGAAATGCATGGAAATCTAGATTAAGGAGATTTACTTTATCTTATTTGTATAATTGATTATTTTTAGCTTGACTAAAGTGAATAAGTGCAGATGTCAGTTGTCATCGTGTTACACTGAGGTAGTTTTGGTCACATACTGATCCAGTAAATGGAGTGAAAGTGCCTTCCTCACACTTTTTTGAGCTTTATCAATGCATACAGTTCATTTTTTTCTTTTACCAGTAGTTTGCCTCAATTGTAACTGGTACTGTTCTGATAAAAGTCTCAGCAATGGCATCTTTGCTAACATCTGCAAAAATATGTTTGGCCTGAAGATGGTTCTTCAAACTTCATTGAAAGAACAGTTTGTCACTACAATAAGTTTACACAACTTTGGATTTACCCAAAGTTTCAGCTGGAGGATTTTTATAATGAAATTTGCACACCAGACATTGTGTCATGAGACAGTAATCATATTACTGGAGTTCGCTGTTATCGCACAATGATATGTCAGCAATGAAAGCAAGAACTCAAAACAACTTTATTGCAAAAAATGTTTTCTTTCTTACATATTTTTGTTCTATTTCTTGCCCAAATATCAAACATCAAGAAGCATTTTCTATACAAGCAAAACATTGTCAAAATGATTGTCTTGTTGTGATGTTTTATTAACAAATTTCAGGAGAAGCACGATCAGTTTTGACGAGGCATATCATTACTGACAGTAATTCTATGGCCCAATCAGCTTAAGACCAAACCCCTATAAACAGTTAAGCACGTCATACCTCTGACTTCAGCATCCATCCACCACCCCAATTCCACACTATTAAACCCGATACTTAATTCTGGAGCCAGGCTAGACACTGCACTCGGACCCTATCTCTCTATCTATCCTGATAGGGGGATTAACACGAGTTAGGGTGTCTATAGCTCAGAACTCTGTTCTCAGACAGCAAATATCCAAAATCTAATCAGTCAAATATCTATGAGTGTGAACTCATGAATAAAGAAAAAATATGACCTTTTTCTTAAAACAAGCAAACTAATCTGCCAATGGGGTAAGCAAAATAAGCTTATGTTAAATGGAAAAGAAGATTATTTTACCCCATTTGCAAATTATTTAGCTTGTTTTAAAGAAAAACTCACTTAATTTTGGCATTTTATTTCTTAAAACAAGACAATAAGTGTAGCTTGTCTAGAAAATGCTTCTTGATTTAAGAATTTTAAAACATTTTGACTAAAAACAAGACAAAAAATCTATTAAAGAAGTCTTTTCAGCAGAGTTGTGTTAAACAGCTTAAATTTTCGAGTTTTATTGCGTGTGTTAATAAACTGACAGCCCTAATATATTGTCACCTTGGAATTTAAAGGTTCTAAAGTGTTCTGAATGATTTTTAACATTTGTTTTTTAAATAAAAAGTCTTAAAATGCAAACCACTTATTAAAAAAAAACATAATTTAAATAAGTTGACATTTAATAAGAATATGGCAATAACTCAGTTTTGACTAATCTAAGGTGACAATATATATATATATATATATATATATATATATGAGGGGTGTCAAAATTAATTGTTTCTTTGATGCTTCACGATGCAGACGTGAACAATTCGGCATTGGTTCAGTAATAATTATAAACGGTTATTATGTACTGATGTTATTTATCACATATACGTTATATGGTGGTAGCTTACTATGGCGAGGGAGGCGACCACGAGTTATTAAAACGCTCCAACTACTTAAAAAGCAGAAAAATGTGCACAGTTCACTGTTTGTGAGTTTGCTGGACAGTCTTTCCCTGACAGGGAAGTACATCAAAACCTAGCTAGGAAAAATGAAAGCTGTAAACTCTCTCTCTCTCTCACTCTCTGTGGTGGCTTTGACCTGCTGGCGTGTTTGTGAGGTAACAATTTATCTCCTCTCTCGACTGTTACAACAGTAATGTTACACAAGCGTGTCTGCAGAGCAAGTTTTCTCCACCGCGTCACCGTCTATAATGGATCAGCGGATCTTTTTTCAATAGTCTACAGAACAAACCATCGTTATACAATAACTTGCCTAATTACCCTAACCTGTCTAATTAACCTAATTAACCTAGTTAAGCCTTTAAATGTTACATTAAGCTGTATAGAAGTGTCTTGAAAAATATCTAGTCAAATATTATTTACTGTCATCATGGCAAAGATAAAATAAATCATTTAATAGAGATGAGTTATTAAAACTATTATGATTAGAAATGTGTTGAAAAAATCTTCTCTCAGTTAAACAGAAATTGGGAAAAAATAAACAGGGGGGCTAATAATTCTGGCTTCAACTGTACATGTACTATAGTTTTGTTTGATATATACAAAAAGAGTGTTTTCTTTGAGCAGGTCAAATGAAAGGTACAGTACATATTTGTTACATTTGTAACATATATTACAAATAATATACAAATGTAAATATATTAATAAATTATTCATTGTAATACAAGAATTATTGTGTTGCTTAGTAAAACATCAAATTGTTTATAGAAAGCATTGTGTACAATAGAATGCACCGTGATATCGAATTGAACCGAATCGATAGCATGATAATGTAACTGAACCGAATCGTGAGGACAGTGTAGGTTCACACCCCTAATATATAATATATAATAATTCCTAATTTATATAATATTTATAATGATGATCAATGAGTGTGTATGGGTGTTTCCCAGTGATAAGTTGCAGCTGGAAGGGCATCTGCTGTGTAAAACAAATGCTGGACAAGTTGGTGGTTCATTCCACTGTGGCAAACCCTGATTAATAAAGGGACTAAGCCAAAAGAAAAATGAATGAATATAATGAGGATCATATCTAAGTGTTCTCTAATGCTGTTTTAGTAAAGCGTGCAGTACTGAGATATATTCCTCTGTGTGTGTTTCAGCTGAAGCAGGGCTATTCTAAATCTGTGATGGAAATCAACACCCCGCGCATCGAGCAGGTGCCCATCATCGATGTCATGTTGAATGACTTTGGGGAGTCCAGTCAAAGGTTTGGTTTCGAGGTTGGTCCCGTCTGCTTCCTCGGCTAAAGGAAACCTCCCTCTACCTTCATGCCAAAGGCCAAGGAGTGCGGCCCACCAAGAGACCCCCAACCCACTCCCCCCTCCTCGCGCCACAAACACACACACACCAGCAGCAACACTGTGGAATATTCATCATCCCGGCGCAGTTGGAATCAAACAGAGAGAGGACACGAACTGGTGGACAATGGCGCACTTTCAGGAGAAGGAGGACCCATTCTTCTACATCTCTCCTCTGTAGGATCTTTTCACATTTCCAAACTCGTGTTTTTTTTTCTCTCTACTTGAAGCCTTGAGATGTTTTTATTTGTCCCATTACATGCTTAACCCCAGCACCATTCATGCTTGATTAACCCTCGCCCAGTCCAAGTAATTCCCATTTGTTTACCCAGTTTCCTTTATGGATCCTCCTCCAGGTGCTGCTCAGAGAAAGACAACCACAGTGGTGTGCTCTTGTTGTAAACACCCAAACACTCACGGTGCTATTGAACGTGCATTTTTTATTATTTTTTTTGTCAGTTTTTTTGGGATAAAACTGTAATTATTGTTTTGTACAATACTGTTCTTTCTCAATTGCCATTAAAGGGATAGTTCACCCCAAAAAATGAACATTGTTATCATTTAATGACCCCTATTTGTTCTGAACATGCACTGTAAATCTATTTTGGTAACACTTTAGAATAATGGTGTTAATTACTGCATCTACTAATATGAACAAACAATTAGTGATACATTTATTACAGTATTTATTCATCTTTTTTAACAATAGTTAATGTTATTTAAGTTAAATAACGTTAGTTAATGTAACTCATGGTGCATTTAACTAATGTTAACAAGAACTTTAGATTTTAATAATGCATTAATTAATGTTGAACTATGATTAATAAATGCTATACCAGATTATTCATACTTAATGTTAGTAAATACATTAACTAATGGACCACTATTCTAAAGTGTCACCATAATTTTAAACAAATCAACAAAAATTGTTGCATTTTTTATTTTTTAAGTTGACTCAAATTAACTTTTCAAGTCACTTTTACTTACAAAACATCAAACTTCAAGATAACGTTAGTATAACTTACAAAATAAACTTATTAAAATGGACTTATTTTATTAAATTGATATAACTAAAATGTTCCGTTGTTTCTTTCACAAAAGAAGGTATTCTCAAAACAATTCACAGTAGCCATTGTCCTCCATAGTATTTTCTTTATTACTATGGAAACATTCTTCTGAATATCTTCTATTGTGTTCAACAGAAGAAAGAACCTTATACGGTACATGTTCAGAACAGGTTAAGGGTGAGAAAATGTGAATAGTTTTCCATTTTGGGGTGAACTTCACCTTTAAATCTTGCATGTGTATCAAAACTGATGTGATGAAATATAAAGAATCTTTTTCTTTAGTATTTTTTGTTTGCTTATGTTTGAAAGCAACGGATTTCACTCAATCAAGTGTTCCTGCCAACTATAAAATAAAACAAGCATTTCAAACCATCCAAAATTTGTAATTATAAAGTATCCGGTTTGTAAATATTGACCCATTTTAGCACTTGGAGTTTCCATTTTATCAAGCGAAGTGAAGTATTAACTGGATAAGCCGAATGTCCGCTATAGTGTTCATGTGGTAGCGGTGATGCTGTGCGAATCAGTGACTCTACAATGCTAAAGAAACTTGATGAAAACTAACTTGATGTCAGATTGAACTTTTTGACCGTATACCTCAATTTCTTCAAACACGTATCCAATTCAACCCTGTACATACAGAGCCTTGGTTAGAAAATCAAGTTTATATATTTGAGGCAGGGAATTTTCAAATAATAAAAAAAGGCTATTTGTTAAACATTTGTTTGGTTATTTTGTGATCGATTATCCCATTTAGCTCTGAAAACCGGAGGTGCTCTTCATCAATATTATATACAGATTCTGGACAGTATTGTATTAAAAGTGATAATTGTTTACTCTTTGTATGAATCATATTTGTATGGTTCACTTAGTTTTTCTGTGCTGTATGTGCAAAATCTTCATTTCTCTTCATATTTAAAGTTTCTGTGGTAAAATGTGTTCAGGTTGTGTGCTTCTGTAATGCTTTAGATTGCTTGATTTTCTTTGTTTTCTTTTTGTTTTGTTTTGTTTTGCAGTTCTGTCTGTGTTCCTGAAAATCCTTCAAATATATATGATGATAGACTCGGAACTCACACATCTGTGTATCATACTTATAATTTATGTAAAACTTGGAATAAATGATCGATTACGTTTCAAGTAGATCATCTACTCAGTTTCAGTTTTGCTCAAATCAGTTGTAGCGAGACATTTATTTGGATTTATTGGGCATTTATTTGGCGTTTTTTCAGCCTCATTTATAGAAAACATACTAAAATACAAGTGTTTAAGTGTTGTTTTTTACACTTTATTAGTGTCTGTAGATTTTAATTATAATATACATTTTTATTGGTAGGTTTCTCAAAAAGGTTTTTGATAATTCATTGACTTGTAAATCTCTATTTCAGCAGCACTTACACACCAAACTTCACAGTTTTAATCATATTTGTATTCTGTTTTGTTTTGTTTTTTACAATGAGATGTTCATATATATAATATGCCTGTTTAAAAATTTTATTCTACAAAAAAAAAATTAATTCTGACTTTTCTAAAGCTTCTCTAAGCTTATGACACAAATGTGTCAAAATAATTAAACAAGAAATTTGAACCCAGCTTCATCCAATGTTCAGATTTTTGTGCTACAATACACTTACACTTACCAACCACCTTATTAGGTACACCTTAATAGTACCCAGTTGGATCCTCTTTTGCCCTCAGAACTGCTTTAATCCTCCATATATTAAACAAGGTACCAGATATATTCATCAGAGATTTTGGTCCATATTGACATGATAGCATCACACAGTCGCTGCAGATTTTTTGGCTGCCCATCCATGATCCGAATCTCCTGTTCCACCACATCCCAAAGGTGCTCTATTGGATTGAGTTCTGGTGACTGTGGAGGCCATTTGAGTACAGTGAACTCATTGTCATGTTCAAGAAATCAGTTTGAGATGATTCGCAGTTTATGACATGTCGCATTATCCTGCGGGAAGTAGCCATCAGGACTTCTAGAGCGAGTTCGGTGCTCAAGTCTGCATTGCTGCATCCTCGATATCAAGAACACATCCGGAAACTTTCATGTGTTCTCCCTTCTTGCATTTTGAGAACACGAGGACGCAAACCCGCCGAAGAACGCATATTGAGAAACAGCCTTGCTTTCATTGGTGCTAGTCGTTGGGCTTCAACTTGGTGTCACTTAGAGGACTTTTTGGGGGGAGCAAAATAATTTAGCTTTGATTTTTTTTTTAATATTAAATATATTATTATATAATATAGTTTATATATAGTTTTCCTAATCTGAGCAGTTCAAGACTTGGTTATTTTTTGTAAATTACCTGTCTACACACTCATAAAAAGAGGATTTGATTCAACAAACTTACTTGATTTATAAAAAACTACATTTTGGACTCTTTAATTTTCTTTTTGTGTACTCATAGGAAGTTACTGGGAAATATCTAAATTCTAATTATGCTTTTTTCAGTTGTCCAATAAAGATCAAATAAATTAATTTATATATTTTTTTATTTACTAGTTATTAACAAATCCAACACACATATAAAACATCAACCTAATATGAGGAGTCTGTGTGCTGTATGTCAAACACCACATACACCCCATCCCCCAGTAGTCACCAGATTTTAAGATTTGGGATGGCTGAACTTACTGGAGTTATACTTTTGAATCATGGAAATTAAATATTATATGTCATAAAATATGCATGTTTTACATCCTGGTACGTTTACATTTATATAAATAAAAAAACAACAAAAACTGAAAAATATAGATATATAAATTGATATAGATATATAAACTGGTTATAAAATGGAATCACACCTAAGACCTTCATGCCCAAATGTGTCTATATTAGAACAATTGAGAGCTGCAATATGAAGAATGCTTGAAGGTTAAGCTGTAATGTCATTGGATGTAAAGCATTATTGGTTTATAAGACCTGTTTAATCAGTTTTTATACGTTCAAGCCTGCAGAAGGATTTTGTCAAGCTGAAATCTAGAAGAGAGCTTTGCCGTTTTTAATGTTGCTATGGTGCTTTAGGTGAAGAGCTCATGCAGAAGTGATTATTAAACTGACTGTGTGTGTAATTCACCTGGTGAGCATATGTATGTGTGTAGTCTCAATACATATTTTAGTGTCCCTAAAGGAGGTTTTGTACATGCTAGGACATTGCTGATATGTCTAGTCATAAAACATTTCTGCAAACTATTTGATTGAGAGGACAGTGTTGTTTTCAGACAGGGAACTAAATTACAGAGTACTACAGAAGTCTTAAAATTAAGTACATTTATTTCAAAGAGAAATGGAAAATTACTGTATTATAAAGAAAGGTACTCCTTTGTTATTCTCTCTCTCTCTCTCTCTCTCTCTCTCTCTTTCTCTGTTATTATATTATTATATAAATTATTATTATTATATTATATAAATTAAGAATTTTAAAGGGCACCTATTTTACAAGATGTAAGATAAGCCTCCAGAATGTGCCTGTAAAGTTTCAGCTCAAAACACTCATCAGATTATTTATTATAGCCTCCAGAATCTGCCCATTTTACTGTCTGATTACAGTGTAGCGGTTTTGGTAAGCTTTAAATGCAGATGAGCTGCTTCTCCCTGCCCACCATTCCCACGTGCGTGTCTGCTTCTCCTGCATTACATCATATAAACAGCAGTCAGTGATAGAGACAGACAAGCATGAAGCTGAAATACAGCTCATTAGTCAAAAATACCAAGTTTATTTGATGTATTTGTGGTGGAGATTACTCAAGCTTTTATTCAAGCTTTTAGCACACAAATGCTATTTGCAGTACACAAACACACACACATTAGCGGTTAAAAATTACAAAGCGATTTTACTCTCTTTTTTACATGCTCTGTTTTAAAAACGTTATAAACTTATAAAACTTATAAAAATCACAGAAAGTTGGAAAATATATTTTAATCCCAATTTATTTGCAAAAAAATGTTCTGTGGATAAATTTATACATGTTATTGTAGAAACATAATGCCTGTCAGTTAATCGGTGGGTGGGGAAAACCACACCCCTATGTCACGTTGTTGTGGGCCTCAAAATCACAGGGATTTGGGTCCTGCTTTAACGTCAGGAAATTTTAAAAGAGAGGCTTATTGTGTGTTTCTTTCACTCCAATAAGACAGTGGACACACTATACCTACACACAGTTCTGTCTAAACAGCTTACAAAAGATTTTCATGCATACAATTGAAATTACTGAACCTACACACAGTTATTCTCATTTAAAGATAACCTCTTCAGCATTCAGCTCCAAAACTCAACTTTCAAGGTTTGTAATTATGTAAGTAGACAACAGTATGTATGTTTCAGGGTTAGTTCACTTCTAAACTATTTTAACTTTTTTAATTTTGACTTTTTTATTTAAGAATGTTACCCACCAATAGCATGACAAAAGCATGACACACTTCTTTTTGTCTTTTTGGCATCTGTTTTCATGGGATCTGAGGTGTCTGCGTCCTGTTAAGACTGTCTTTTGTGTTCACAGTTAACATACTCTGAGGTGACTGAGCTTACTCCCAGGAGCGGTTTTGGAACCAACATATCTTGAGTAAGCAGATTTAGGGTTAATCATCCAAAAGTTTAGCAGATGTCAAGGTAACCTAACCTTCTGGAATACACCTCTGATTTCTTCAGAGTATGTGCCTTGTCATCCTTTGGTAAAAAACAAACCACCCCAACTCATGCTATTTTGCTTTTCACAATTTATCGTGGTATGACCCAAAACTAGCATTTTAACACCAACAACATTTCACACTTTAGATTTGGCACGTCGTTCCAAGACCTCTCTACAAAAATGAAAGAGATTAACCCTGATTAATACATGCAAATGTAAATTTTACACAGTAATCTATATTAAAAAAACTAAAATTCATAAATTATTTTAACATTCATTAATTCTTTCATTTTCCTTCGGCTTAGTCCATTTATTCATCAGGGGTAATCAAAGCGGAATGAACTGAAACTTATTCAGCATATGTTTCACACAGCGGATGCCTTTCCAGCAGCAACCCAGTACTGGGAAACAGCCATATACACTTATTCACACACATACACTACGGCCAATTTAGTTTATTCAATTACACATGTCTTTAAGCTGTGGAAACAGAACACCCAGAACAAACCCACGCCAACACGGAGAGAACATGCAAACTCAACACAATGTCAACTGATCCAGCTGGGACTTGAACCAGCGACCTTCTTGCTTTGAGGTGACAGTTCTTACCAACGAGCCACCGTATAGCCCATTTTAACAATTGTTTGAAAATATTTAAAATGGTTGACTTTGGATTGGGAAAATGTGATTTATTTATTTTTTATTATTCTTTTTTTGATAGTGTGTGTATGTGTGTGTGTTGCTGAAGAGAGGTCAGACATCAGTGATGGAGGTCATCAATCAGAAGTCAGTATAGCTGCTCTGAATTTAAACTGTACTTCTGATTGAAATAACAGTAATTTAATTACAGGTACATTCAAGGTACATTCAAGGAGCTGGCTCTGGATCAGATTTTTGTTTTTCTCTTTTGCTTTTTGACTGATGAAGTATAACTGTATTTGAATAGTTCGAGGTCATCTTAAAAAAAAATTAAATCCTATTTGTTCGATCAACCCAGGCTCACTGAAAATATGTACCTCAGCATTAATTTCTGTAAAACGTAAAATAAGGTGCTCCAGGTATGTACTGTTGCATGTTTCAGATGACAAAATCACTAAAGGACACTGTCTACATTAATGTGAATCTGAAATATGTTACTTGGAGTACGTTTTGTTGTACGCTTCAGATACAAGTGAGAAGAGCTGAGCTTGTCATACAAATCACCTACCAGACACTGACCTACTGTAACAAAACCCTAAACAAAAACAATGATGTTTTTAAAAGCAAATATGTTTTTGGATAAAAAGACATGTACAGTGGTCCCTCGTTATTCGCAGGAGTTACAATCTAAAAATAACCAGCGATAGGCAAAATCCGCAAAGTAGTCAGCTTTTATTTGGTAACACTTTATTTTGATGGTCCATTTGAGTATTAGTAGTTATTTAAAATGCTGTACTTCCAACCTCCCGTCGCAATGACTTCTGGGACTTTTAGAGCGAGTTCGGTGCTCAAGTCTGCATCGCTGCATCCTCGATATCAAGAACACATCCGGGAACTTTCATGTGTTCTCCCTTCTTGCATCTTGAGAACACGAGGACGCAAAACCGCTGAAGAACGCATATTGAGAAACAGCCTTGGTCTAACACAAGAAATACATGGCCAGCAGGGGGCGGTTATGTAACTTAGTGAGCATACTGAACTGATATACTGTAGCAGCCAGAGCATGTGAGCTAAGCGGTGTGAAAAGCGGCATTCTTTCTTGTGCTTTTTTTCTTTCAGTACAGTTTTTTAATAACAATTTAATAGGCCTAAGTGATCAACTGTGTATTTTTAGCCTATTTATTTAGGCAGCCTATTTATTTATTTAAGTTTAGAGATATCACTATAGAGTATCCTAATACTCAATTTATTTAGGCAGCTATGTGTGTTGACCAGCTAAAACCAGGTTGACCAGCCTAACCAGGCTGGCAGCCCAGCCAAAACCAGCTATGTCCAGCTGAAACCAGGCTGGTCAAGGTGGTTTTAGCTGGTTTTAACTGGTCATTTTCCATCTTAGGCTGGTTTAAGCTGTTTTTTCAGCAGGGAATTGATTATGAAATGGAATAATACGAAATAGTCCTACTAAATCTATGAAACTAAAGAAATAACTTTTTTTAAGCATTTGAGCCTGCATGAACAACAGATAACATACAGATACAAAATTCAAATCAAATAGATTAAAAAAACAAAATTTTTTATTGAAGTCTTAATAGGTATAGCTTAAAAAAAACTATTCTAAACACCTGCCGTGAATTTGTCTGCATGTCATCAGGGCTCTGTCACAACAGACAACAATCCTAACCTAACAGTCTACTTATAATCTAATAAGAATTAGTTAGCATGTAGATGCAATGTTCAACAAACGGACCATCAAAATAAAGTGTGACCCTTTATTTTTTACAATTATTATAGATGATTTAGGGCTGTAAAACCCCTCACTACAACTTTGTACACTTTTCTCTCTTGTTTAAACACTCTCAAAGTTCAAACCTTCGAAGAAAAAATAAGTCCAGTATTAAAGAATTAAACACAAGATAAAAACCTGTAGTCAGGCGCAAACATTAATCGTTGTCAGCAAAAGGTCCATAAAGCTGTTTAGCTTGGGTGCGTATAATTTTGCCATCCAGTGTAATGTTCTTTTTCCTGTAGTCACTGATTCACAAAACTAAAGCACACTCCATCTTTCAGGGGGTCGCACACCTGATGCGCCGTGCACATGACAGTTGGAAGTAACGCACACTGGAGGCGCACATTCACATGATATCACATATTACTGCATGGCAGAAATATGAAGTGTCCTGAGTCGTATCTGGAAACTGCAGATAGCTGCCGATTTGCAGTGTTGGCACGTACCATGGTATAATCCTATGTTTAAAATTTTAAAATGCATGGCGGTGCATGGCACAGCGCATCCGATGTGTGACCCCCTTTAAGACGGTCTTGCTGTGGAGAGTTACAGCCCTTTTTGCATCTTTGTTGAAATTCTAGCGATTGAAGATTTATGTTAATTTTTGGCAAGCTGGGCACATTCTGTGCTGTACAGGAGACATGGAGAAGATTGATTGGCAATGGTCTACAGCCAATCAGGATGCAGAACACTGTGCTGTAAAAAAAATCTGCGAAACTGCATGGTCGAGAAAGGTGAACTGCATTATAGCGGGGGACAACTGTATACAAATCTTTTTATCCAAAAAATGTGTAAATGTTTCAGTACAAAGAAAAAATACCTGTATAAAGAACTTTAACACTGTAAAAAGGTATTACACTCAAACACGATATGCTGGCTTTAATTACATTTTTTATGTCAACAGGTTCTACGTAACCGAGTTAAGTTACATTAAAGAAAGAATATTTATTTTAGTGAACTTAAGTTAGTTATATAAATGTAACGTAATGTTGTTTAGTTCAATCAACATAACATTCATATTAGCTTTAATCTATTTAGTTATTGAACTTATTGAGCATATTGAGTTATTGAGCTGTCATCTTATTTAAGTGTCACATATGCTTATTGTCAAGTGTTTTTGGAGTTAACAGACTTAAATAATAACATTAGATAATAAACAACAATGTGTCAACACCACCATTTAATATTAATTATGTAAGTTAAAAGTTAAGATAAAATTGCTTGACATGCACTGAACACTCATTTAAAATAGAGAAACTATTCCTTACTGCTGACATTTGCAACATTATTTGGGGGATTTAATATATATCAAAGTTTACCAAGTATAAAATTCACAGGAATGCAAAAAATGATACATTTTTCTAACTATAATGTGAAAGACAGGTAATTTCATAACAATATAACCTTAACATTATACATAACATGGTATTACAAGCGAGTATGTTACGTTAATGATTCAAATGTTGTCACAGCCTCAATTTAAATGGATAAAAAGTGACCACATAGGGGAAACTTTCTGTGCATCTCAATTTGTACTGTATTCTTCATCTTTTGATTCCCATATAATGAGAGTGATTGTTGCTGTTTGAATCTTCCTTCCTGTGTTGTTTTGAAACTGCGCATGTGCATATATTACTCCACCTATTGACCAAAATGCGGTACTACAGAAGCAACACAACTTCACTTCATTCATTTAAAGCGAGCTGTTTAAATTTGAAAACTTACTTTTTAAAAATTTTTCCAACACGAATCTTTTGGATTTAATAGACAAACATAAGTGAATTGTTTAATTTAAACATAGTATCATTCTTTGGAGCAACTAAATCCATAATCTATTTTTGAGTGTAGTTCCTTTAATAAAAAGTAAGCTTGTTGCTTTAGAAGCGTCAAGTTGACTTTACTTGAAAAAGGTGAGAAAACCAAGTTGAAAATCCAAGTTGTAACTTGGAATTGTTAAGCCCTTGTTTTATATAATTATTAATTATATAATTATTATTTACATAATAAATTTAAGGCAGCATGTTTACTCACTTTTAAAGGTAAAGTAACTAATTGCTTTAAAAGCAAAGGGTTTACTCACTTTTTAGGTAAAGTCAACTAATTGCTTTTTCAATGTGTTCCATGTTGAGCCAGAAGCCTCTGTCATCTCCTTGAGCTGTTTTGAAGTCTCTAAAAGGAGCATCAGTGTTCACTGTCATCTGAATGCTAAGGTTTTAATACAGAAGGATGTCACATCAAACATCCTGACAGCCTCTCCTGAATGATTGCCTTGAAATACCTTTATTGCATTATTCATTCCCTCCAAACTTCAAAAGCACCTGATCACTTCATAAAAGGTGATTGTCAATGTCCTCAAAAATTCAACTTTCAGAAGTCTTTCTCCTTCAGCCAGTGAGAAAAAATCTATATGAGGCGTACAAGATGTGCCTGACATACTTAGTAGAACCACCGTGCCTAAATCACAGTTTAGATTAATTTAGTTTCACTGAAAAAAATGTGTGCATCCACCTATTTATAATGTGAAGTTTTGGAATATTTCATAAACTATAAAAAATTGAAATGGCAAGATGTGCATAAATGTGCATTAAAACATATACAGTGGAAGTCAGAATTAGTAGCCATCCTGAATTATTAGACCCCCTGTATATTTCTTTCCCCAATTTCTGTTTGAGGGAGAATATTTTTTCAACACATTTCTAAACATAATAGTTTTAATAACTCATTTCTAATAATTGATTTATTTGTCATTTTGCCATTATGACAGTACATACTATTTTACTAGATATTTTTCAAGATACCAGTATTCAGCTTAAAGTGACATTTAAAGGCTTAATTAGGTTAGTTGGGCAAGTTAATTTGGCAAGACATTGTATAATGATGGTTTGTTCAGTAGACAATCGAAATTAGGAAAAATAAGGGGGCTAATAATATTGACCTTAAAATGTTTTTTTTAACTGCTTTTATTCTAGCAAAAATAAAGCAAATAAGACCTTCTTCAAAAGAAAAAAATCTAGGAAATACTGAAAATGCTGTTGGGAAATATAAAAAAAAAAAAAAAAAATACTTTTTAAAAATAAAAAATAAAGAAATCACAGGAGGTCTAATGATTTTGACTTCAACAGTCTTAAATGAATCGAATTATTTTATAACCTAAATAGTTAGTTCACAAAAAAATTAGCATTATGTTATTAATTAATTACTCATCCCTCATCTCATTACAAACCCCTGAGACCTTCGTTTATTAATCAGAGTACAAATTAAGATATTTTAGGTGAAATCTGAGAACATCCTAAATAAACAGCAATGATCCTGAAAAAAATACCCAAAAACATCCTCAAACAGACCATACATTCATATTCTTTTTGGCTTACTCCCTTTATTAATCTGGGGTTGTCACAGCAGAATCAACCGCCAACTTATCCAGCATATGTTTTACGCAGCAGATGCCCTTCCAGCTGCAACCCATCACTGGAAAACATCCATACACACTTATTTACACACATACACTACGGAAAATTTAGCCTACCTGCATACAATTCACCTGTACTGCATGTCTTTGGACTTGTGGGGGACACCAGAGCACCCGGAGGAAACCCACCCAAACACGGGGAGAACATGCAAACTCCACACAGAAATGCCAACTGACCCAGCCAAGGCTCGAACCAGCGACCTTCTTGCTGTGAGGTGAACGTGCTACCCACTGCGCCACCGTGCAGCCACAGACTATACAGTATGTGAATATTATCAACTACAAGAATACTTTTGTGTGCACATAAAACAAAACTAGTGACTTTATTCAATAGTTTCTGTTCCTCAGTGTCAGTATAGGGCGTGCAACATTTGGGGACCAAACAATGCTGAATACAAGGCACACACACACACGTCAGTAAAATGATCTTACACTGTAAAAATATCTGTAAATGAATAGATTTCCATATTTTGAAATATTCATTTATGCTTTTTGATTGCGTTCAAAATTGCATTCATTGATGTTGAAAAGATTGATAAGTGGCTTTTGATGTGAAGTGACATATTGTCTGGATTGAAATATTGTTTTAAACTACTAAAATGTCAGTAAAGGCACTTTGTTTCATGCCAGTTGGATTTTTTAACATCAAAGGTCAGAAAATGAGAAATCAATGCTTCAAAGTACAATACACAACCACAAATACACAAAAACATGAAACACAAAATACAAAAACTGTTAATTAACAGATATTTTTACAGCATATATACAGTTGAAGTCAGAATTATTAGTCCCCCTGTTTATTTTTTCCCCCAATTTCTGTTTAACAGAGAGAAGATTTTTTTCAACACATTTTTAAACATAATAGTTTTAATAACTCATCTCTAATAACTGATTTATTTGATCTTTGCCATGATGACAGTAAATAATATTTGACTAGATATTTTTCAAGACACTTCTATACAGCTTAAAGTGACATTTAAAGGCTTAACTAGGTTGATTAAGTTAACTAGGCAGGTAAGGGTAATTAGGCAAGTTATTGTATAATGATGGTTTGTTCTGTAGACTATCGGGGAAAAAAAATCTTAAAGGAGCTAATAATTTTGACGTTAAAGTGGATTTAAAAAAAATTAAACTTGCTTTTATTCTAGCCAAAATAAAACAAATAGGAAATTTCTCCAGAAGAAATAATATTATCAGACATACTGTAAAAATTTCCTTGCTCTGTTAAACATCATTTGGGAAATATTTCAAAAAGAAAAAAAATCAAAGGGGGGCTAATAATTCTGACTTCAACTATAAAACATAAGGTGTAACAGTGTGTTCACCATGGCTGCATTTGAACAAATAAAATGTTGAAGCATGTTATATATACACTGATAAGCAAAAAATATTTATAATAAAAGAGATCATATCTAATTCACTCCATTTCTAAGATTAAAAACAATATGCAGACTTGGAGAGGAGGTATGATCAAATGATGAGCGAATACACATGACAAAAAGTGTTTATTTGTCTTCTCTGAGTCACTGCTCTTATTTAGATCAGGGACTTGTTCAGTTGTCATTACATTTTCTATTTAGTCAGGGCTAATAAATTTTACAGTTAGCTCATTTCACAGGACACAAACTTCTGGCAGAGGCTTAAATCATGTTTGCATGCATGCTGCATATTAAAGGGATAGTTTACCAAAAATAAACATTTACTTACCATTTAATCAACCTCGTGCCTTTTCAACTTTTTCTATGGAACATAAAAGAAGATAATTTAAAAAATGTTAGAAAACTGTAACCATTGACTTCCATAGAAGTAAAACAGATACAGTACTATTAAAGTCATTCATTTATTCATTTTCCTTAGGCTTAGTCCCTTTATTCATCTGCGGTTGCCACTGCAACTTATCTACCATATGTTTTACAGAGTGGATGCCCTTCCAGCTCCAATCCAGTACTGGGAAACATTCATACACACTCATTCACACACATACACTATGGTCAATTTTGCTTATTCAATTCAGCCCATGTCTTCGGACTGTGGGGAAAACTGGAGCACCCAGAACACCAACTGGCCCAGCCGGGGCTTGCTTTGAGGCGACAGTGCTAACCACTGAGCCACCATGCCGCCCAGACCATTTTAAGAAATGTAACTCATTCATTGATTTCTGCTTAGTCCCTTTATTAATCTGGGGTCGCCACAGTGGAATGAACTGCCAACTTATTCAACCGCCAATTTATTCATTCATTTTCCTTAGTCCCTTTATTCATCTGGTGTTGCCTTAACCAGCACATATTTTACGCAGTGGATGACCTTCCAGCTGCATCCCATCACTGGGAAACATCCATACACATTCATTCACACACATATGGACAATTTAGCTAACCCAATTCACCTATGGGGCATGTCTTTGGATTTGTGGGGGAAACCGGAGCACCTGGAGGAAACCCACACGAACACGGGAAGAACATGCAAACTCCACACAGAAACGCCAACTGACCCAGTTGACCTTGAACCAGTGACCTTCTTGCTGTGAGGCTATTGTGTTACCCACTGCGCCACTGTGCTGCCCAGGAATGTAACTATGTAACTAAATTAGCTGTTTTACATTTTTAATTTCTATAGCTTCCGAGAATCCAAAAAGAGCCACATATTGATAAATAATGTTATAATAATGATAGCTGTTTTAACAATAATTTATGATTGAATTGCCTCTTGTTACAGTTATGAAATAGTTTGATAACATCAGCAAATATTCATGGGCCAATGACATGACCGCCTTAAAATGGTCTAAATAAGTCAATGGTTACAGACTTCCATTTTTGTGAAAGTGAGTAAATGTTGACAGAATGCATTTTTGAGTGAACTATCCCAATAATAAATATCATATTTTGTATTATTCCTTGCTGTCTTGCACTCCAAAAAGCTTTACTTACTTTGTGTTTCAAGTCGAAATATCTGACAATTTTCAAATCAAAAAAGCATTTCATAGACAAGTAAACATTTTGTTTTTGTTTGCAGAAATAACAAGTCAAAATAAAGTGATTTTTTTTTCCTGAAAACAAGCACCCGCTTTGAATGTTATCACTCGATTGAATGGGCATTATCAGTGATTATCAGCTAATAGATATGGGCCAGTAGGGGCCTTCTGCGCCTACTGGTAGGCTGTTATCATCCATCCACATGGTTAATCAGCTATACTAATAGAGAAAACTCCAGGTCCAGATTTGTTTTTACATTACTGTGAGGGTTGTGTTTAGAGTTGGGGTAGGGGTAGATGTTAATAAAATACAATTATTGGGAAATTTAATAAATAATAAAAATACTTCTTGTGGTTAATCAGCTATACTAATAGAGAAGACTCCAGATTCAGATATGTTTTTACATAACTGTGACGGTTGGGTTTAGTGTTGGGCTAGAGGTAGACGATAATAAAATACAATTAATGGGATTTAATTTAATAAACAATATAAATAATTCTTGTTAACTTCTGGTCACAGCCGTATGTGATCTATAGCTGATTAACCATGTGGATGGATGATAACAGCCTTCTGAGCTTACCAGTAGGCACAGAAGGCCCCTACTGGCCCATTTCTATCAACTGATAACCGCTGATTACGCCCATTCAATCGAGTGATAACAAGCTAAATTATCTGCCAGCAGGGTAATTAAAATAAACTTATCAAATAATAAATATATAAATAAATAATCAAACCAAACTTACTCCTTTGACAGATTATTTTGCTTGTTTTCTGAAAAATAAGTCATTTTGACTTATTATTTCTGAAAACAAAACAAAGTTGTTGTTTTTTTCACTTATGTAGAAAAAGATTTTCAATTTAAGATTTTTAGAAAAAATAAACTAAACTAAATGCCCACAGTCTAAAGACCTGCTCTATAAGGGAATTGGATCAACTAAATTTACCGTAGTGTATGAGTGTGTTTGAATGTGAGAGTGCATGGGTGTTTCCCAGAACTGGTTTGCAGTTGGACGGGCATTCGCTGTGTAAAAACATAAGCCAGAGAAGTTGGCAGTTCATTCCGCTGTGGTGACCCCTGACAAAATCAGGGACTAAGCCAAAAGTAAATGAACAAAACTAAACCTCTAAGCAAGAAAATCATTTCGTTGGGGTGTAGATACAATAAATAATAGCATGTGGATTAGGCTAAATACAACACATACAAAGCTTTAGAGCAGAGCCTATATGAAAACGAAAATGGATTTATAGCCAAATGTTCCACAAGCAGAAAGTCCATTATCTTTGGCTTCCCTGCCGCCTCCATGTTTGATGTGCCTAAGTGTCCAAAATAAATCAGCACAGCTTATTTGCCTTTATTGAGACAGCTCCTGTCTGAATAATGACTGGCGAGGCGCTCCAGCTCATGAATAACGTCTGTCCGTAAATGCGCTGTTTGTGTGTGTGTAGTGTGTCTGGCGTCCCACTCCTGTTGGGAACACCTTTCATTCAGAGCTCTAGCAGGCAGCAGCTGTGGCCAGAAGCCAGACACAAACGTGCCCAGATTTAATGCGTTAGCGTGATTCAGGCAATGTACACTGCAACCCGCTGGCTTGGTGTCTCAGCATGCGGCTGCCTCTATCTCCCTGTTTCTGCTCTCTTTCTCTTTCCATCACATACGACCTCTTTTAATTCAGCATCTTTTTGTACTTTTTTCCTAGGGCAATACAACATGAAGCGCAATCAAAGGCAACCAAGCCATTAGTGAAGACCTGTTGAGGAAAGCAAATATCCTGCGTTCGCACCTGTGCAACCTCACCGTGAGTCGTGGTCTCAAACAGGTGTCAAAGTGCTGACTATTTATTCAGCGAGCTTTGAAAGACCATCAGACTTTTATCTTCTCTAATGGTAGGGATGAAAGTCGCTTTCTTCTTGAAAAGAAACACATGCTCTGAATACTGTGAAAAAAACTTCTTAAAGAGCTTAACGTACCAGTTTTTTTTTTTTTTTTTTGACATACAAGTTGTTATATATGTAAAATGAACACTTAAGTATTTAGATTTTTACTTTTAGCTGTATTTGTATGCTCACTGGTGGATAGCCCCTTTCACACAGTGATACTGGTAAGTTTCCGGAAAATGTCTGGAACAACTTCACCGGTAAGCGCTGTTCACACAGGCAAGGACGTTGCAGAATTTTTCCTGCACAGACCATTTACACATCCACTCCAAAATACCGATAAATTTGGACATCATTAACAAGAAATGAGCTCTTAACGGCTGCACAAAAAGAATAGAAGGGGCATAGAAGGGGTCCGGTGTTTGTGTTTTGTTTAGAAGGAGTCCTGCGATTTCACTTTTATTTAAGGCTTTAGCATTTATGCAGCTGCTTGTGAGACATAAGCGTGAACAGCAGCTAAATGTTTACACACTTGACTACATTATAAATTCTGTGGATGGATAAGTATTTTGAACAATTGCAATGAAAACATATGGAGAAACACTTTCGCATATCGAGATGTACATAATGTGTGTTGGCGCTCACCGGAGCAGCCCAGCACTGAGGGGTGTAGCAACCAGGGTTGACGGGAGGATACGTCCCACTCACTTTTAGAGACAGACCTTTTAGAAACAGGTGATTAATGATAAAATTAACATAAAACTTTGGATCTCATTCAGCTGTCCCCCCACTTTTAAAAAGTCCGCTATGCCCCTGCCTACACCAGGGCCGGCCCTAACCAATTTGGTGCCCTAGGCAAGATTTCAGGTGGCGCCCGGTCGCATCACAGTAAATTCCACTGCTATTGTACATATTCTCATAAGAAATTATTAGCTTTGTATTGGACATTCTTTTATTTAAATAAAGCAATTGTACATTCAAAATACTTAGAGGTTTTTAGCAACTGTGTGACTAATAAACCTCAGCAGCACATGTGAAGACAGAAGACGAATCCCAGTTGTTAACATGCACGTCGAAAAAATACGCAGCGCTCATGCATTGTGAAACCTGCGTAATGAGCTTTCGTGCAGAAGTGTCGGCACAGTGAGTTTTGCAAGTCTAAATTTGAAACAATATGAATGGTGATGATCTTATTTTAACTAAACATGCTATGAAACAGAAAGGAGGGATGAAAAGTCAGGGAGATAGGATTAGGCCTAAAAAAGGTCGGGTCGGGTTTAATGGCTCATTTCCACTGACTGGTACGGTACGGTACAGTTCGGTTTGGTACGGGTCACCTTTGTCAGGCTTGCGTTTCCACTAACAAGGGTACCCTTTTGGTGGGCGTGGTGTAAGACAAAGTTTCAGTCGACGTCATTCTAGCTCGAGGAAATGTCTACAATAAAGCTCTACGGGTCACTTACATTTCATATGAGAAGCACTTCTCACAAAACAGATGCTTCATACACATAAATACTTGTGTAGAAATGTTTATTATTAACTTTTCAATGAACATGAGTTGATTATAACTGCAGATCAAAGACAGTGCGAAACAGCCTACTGTAACGTCTGTAATTATATTAAATAACTAAATAAATACATATATAAACACACACAGCCCCTTACAGTCTGCGATATGTTACCAACTACAGAAGAACTACAAATAGCAGACATTTCGTCAGGGTTTAGGTTCAAAACAACACAAAATATACAGTCAGCGAAAACCTCTCATCTGTGTCTGCAATCTTCAGCAGCACATGTAGCCTCTGTTAGACAGTAATTCCCTCATTCCCGGTTCATATTAGTTCAAAAGGTGAAGATAATAAGTCAGTTATACATGGAATTTTGTTCATGTTTGCTGAAAAATAATGTGCTCCTTTTTTCGGCTTCTCTTTTGTTTCTTCATGCTTCACTCTCGCGTTTGTCAGTGTCTGACAGGATCGGGTTTCAAAAGCAAGTCAATAATCAAGCGCACGGTATTATCATCAGCTCAACAAGTTTGTTATTTCAGATATAATGTTAGACGCGTGCGAAGGAAGAAAGCGAAACTGCTCGCGCCTCAGACTGGCTTGTAAAAAACTACGGGGCACAGGGTAAATCTGCTCTTCTTGGATTTGTGGCTGTTCATCAAGACCACGACAAGGTTTGTTTGAGCCCACGTCGACCATGGCTCGTTATTATATGTATATATAATTCCGCTGTAATCTCTCGGCTCGTCGGCTGTGCGTGTATTTTAAACACGGCGGTTTTTTTGTTTTCATTCTGGCTTGTTGCGTAAGCGAATGACCTATCTCTGTAAACCAATAGCGTTCAGCTGCGCGTGTGGCTCCGCCTTTTGGTACCCTTTCTCGTGTTTGGTACCCTTTCGAAAGGGTGCCGAAAAAGTGGTATGGTGCGGTTCGGTTCGGTACGCTTTTTGACAGTGGAAACGGCCATAAAATCTTACCAAACCGAACCGTACTGTACCGTACCACTCAGTGGAAACGGGCCATTAAAGACCACAGATAATTCTCATTCATTCATTTTCTTTTCGGCTTAGTCCCTTTATTTATCAGGGGTCGCCACAGCAGAATGAACCGTCAACTATTCCAGCATATGTTTTACACAGTGGATGCCCTTTCAGCTGCAACCCAGTACTGGGAAACATCCATATACACTCGTCCACATTCATACACTATGGTCAATTTAGTTTATTCAATTTCCCTATAGCACATGTGTTTGGACTATGGGGGAGTATGAAGTGTATATGAATGTTTCCCAGTACTGGGTTGCAGCTGGAGGAAAAACGAATGCAAGAAGGAAATGTAAAAACGTAAACTTAACAAATTGTGATTTGTTAAAAGTGAAATAATTAATTAAATTATTTTAATTTATTAATAATAAATAATATATTAATTATATATTAATATATAATATATTAAATTTATTATAATATATTATATATTATAATTTAAACAATTAAATTAAAAATTTTATTTATATAATATTATTATTAATAATAATATAATATAATTTATTATTTTAATTTATTATTAATTTAAAAGTGTAAATTGTAAAAACATGCACAAGCAACTGAAGCAGAGCTTGAATGTAAACAAACTGCAGTTTATCATAAGCATTTTATTGATACTTTTTTACACAGTTGGCATTCAGAAGGAACATAGAAGCATTATCTGACTAACATCTAGCAGCTTAATGTGTCTGGAAAAATATTCAAAGGCTTTTATTTTCATAAACAGTGCGCATGTGAATGCATCTGAGTGTTCTGATTGGCTAAAATACATGTCTCACGTCAGCGGGTTCTAGCCATGAACGCGCTCTTTCCTTCTTCGTTCACACAGAGCAGCATTCCAGGAAATTACCACTAATGTTACAACTTCTCTTTCCGGAAAATTGCTAGTAATTTTCTGCAAAGGTCTGTATGTGTGAAAGGGGCTATTAACTATAGTGCTGTGCAGTTTTAAAGGGATAGTTCACTCAAAAATTATGTTTTCATTTATTGACCATTTACAGTACTCTTTTGTGAGTTTCTTTTTTCTGTTGAACTCAAAAGAAATTATTCTGAAGAAAGCTGAAAAACTGCAACCATATGTTTTTCATGCTGTGGAAGTTAATGGTTACAGTTTTTTTTTATCTTCTGTTATATTAAACAGAAGAAAGAAAGTCAAAGGTTTGGAAATACTTGAGGGTGAGTAGACCATTTTCATTTTGGGTGAACTATACCTTTAAGTACACTTAAAAACGATTAAAAAAATGATTCCTTAGATTTACTTTTTTTTTTTACTTTAACTGGTTGTAAACAATTTATTCTGGCTGAATACTATACCCAGCACCCAGACGCGGACGCACTGGAGCACTGTTTTTCCACATGTCAATGTTTATGAATAGATTACACCAAAATGAACATGAGGAATCTTGACAAACTGTACATCAGTTTAAAGCTACAACCCTCAAGCAGCCATTGCTTGTTGTTTTTCCAGTGGGAATTTTATAAAGAAAGTATTGCTATATTTGTGTAAGTTGTACAGAAAACGCTTATTAGATATGGAGTACATATCATCGTAATAACAACACACACGCATTCATTGCTGTACATCATGGTTTATTTTGAAAGGTAGGAGTCCACAGAAAAACACCCCATCGAGCACATTTAGTCCACCGACACAATAGTGTTGAATTATGGATGACTATTCATTTTGTCACCATTTCTGCTGGAGACCAGTTTTACCATTGCTTTACATTGATTTACCATGTAACTTAAATGCGAAAATGGCGTCTTTGTAGTAAAAGGCAAGTTGATGTTATAGCTTACAATGTTACAGATAAAATGAGACCACAAACTGAATAAAAAGTCAAGGTTATAGATACTAAAATCTAAACAAAACCGAGTGTTTTGACCTTATTTGCTGTCATTGCTATCTATCAGTCACAGTACTTCCTACTTCCAGTAGCTTGACTTACAAGGAATTTAGCCAATGGCTGCATGAGTCATTCGACATATGAACATCTACTGGTCATATTGCACTATTTTTGCTGTCACTGGCTTAGTGATCTGTCAAGCATCACGCGACGCACCTGCCCCCTGCTGCACGCTGCACAGCTGCTTACAGTCACACTAATGGCAGAGTGGCTCATTTAATAAAAGGAAACATAGAAAATGCATCGTCAAAAGTTCTAATCTGCTGAAGAAAAGTTTTAAGAGATTGTTTGAAGTGAAGAGGAGAATATTTCTGAGGAGAGCTGATACTTACATGACGTCCCTACTGAAAAAAAAGCTTAAACCAGCCTAAGCTGGTTGGCTGGTTTTAGCTGGTTGACCAGCCTGGTTTTAGAGGGGTTTTGGCCACTTCCAGGCTGGTTTCCAGCCGGTGACCAGCAAAGACCAGGCTGGAAATGGCTGGAAACCAGCCTGGAAGTGGCCAAAACCCCTCTAAAACCAGCCTGGTTGACCAGCTAAAAAAAGCCAACAAGCCTAGGCTGGTTTAGGCTGGTTTTTTCAGTAGGCGTGGTTGAGGACTAACTTCTGGTATTTCTGAAGTTGAGTATTATGCCATTGCCTGTATTACATGACAGTTGTTTACATCTCAATTATTTTGTGTTTAGCCTGCATGTGCCTATAAGTGTGAATGTCTCTCTGGTAGCCATAATCTTTCAATAATGTTTTCCATTTATCTGAATGGCGGCTGTTAGCTAAGCTATCTGTAACATTAACATATGTATATATGAGCATCAGAGTAAATCATGTTTGCTACTCAAGGGGGGAAATACTATCGTTTACAATAGAATCCTAATTCTGTATTTTTGTTATTTGTAGCCGAATCTCTGCTGTGGAGTGGATTTCAAGCACTTTCTGCCAGTGAGTGAGAGAGCAAAATAACAACAACTCTTGCAAGACTTTTTTGTTGCATATGCACTGGACTTATTTCACACAATGTACTCCTTGTGCTCAAATAAATCATTCATACTATATGTTTCTGTCTATTTTAAATACAATTAAAGAATTAGCGGTGTGTTAAAAGACTAAAATAATTGTTAGAAACCTTCAGCTTATGTGTGGTCATCTGCTTCTCCACAAACAAGGAGAGGGTGAAAATCAGAAGACATGGTCTCAGAAAAAAAATTCCAGAAATTTCATTTTGCATGATATTGGCTTCAAAATTTAAAACATGTACTCGGGAGATGTGTAGCTTTTGACCTATTACTTTTCTGTGTTGCTCCAGGACACAATTTCACATATTCAATTCAATTCAATTCACCTTTATTTGTATAGCGCTTATACAATGTAGATTGTGTCAAAGCAGCTTTACATAAAAGGTCACAGTAAATAGGAACAGTGTAGTTCAGTTTGTAGTGTTTAAGTTCAGTTCAGTTGAGCTCAGTTCAGTGTGGTTTAATAATCACTACTGAGAGTCCAAGTATTGAAGGGCAAATCCAACGATGCGCAGCCCTACAGATCCCGAACCATGCAAGCCAGTGGCGACAGCGGAGAGGGAAAAAAAACTTCACTAATGGCGGAAGTGAAGAAAAAAAACCTTGAGAGAAACCAGGCTCAGTTGGGCACGATCATTTTAATTTCTCCGCTGGCCAAACGTCTTGTGCAGAGCTGCAGTCTCAGTGGCGGAGGCTGGAAGCTGGCCTCAGCGAAGACTCGTCTGTCTCTGGAGCGTCACAGGAATCAGTCTCATGTTAATGAAATAATAAAATGTTTAGTGCGGTGCAATTTTTTTTACATTACTCAAGCATCTATAACTTTTTCATTTTGAGCATTATAAACACTAGATGATGGATAATAAAGCCCAGAGTGTCTTTTTTCCAAAGATACATAAACTGTGAATGTAGACCAAATTATTCACCAACTGTAAATGTTTTAGCTTGGGAAGATCATTTTTGAGAAAGTTGAGGGAAAGAAGGACACCGATATAGTGTCAAAAATCTTTTTACAGAAATCTCATTTTGCATGCTACCTTCATCAAATTTGAAATATTAACTCATGAGACACTTGGCTTTCAAGTCATTTTTTCTAGGACATTAATGTTTTCCTGTGTTTGTATTTGGTAAAACAAATATTGAACACAATACAATTTTTTGCCACAGTAAAGCTCAAAGTGTCTTCTTTCCAATGATACCCAGTTTGTGTTTGTAGCTTACTGGAGTCAGGAACTGTTACTATTTAAAGTGTAAATGCCCAAAATTGAGTGCTGGCTAACAGGTTAAACAAACAAATTAGGTTAAACATTACTAAATTTAATTAGTTTGTTTAAATTCAACACATAAATTGTTTGCAACAAATTAGCAGAAATCTTTTTTTTTTTTCAGTTTATCTCTATACTTTATTTTGTTTAATTTTAAAGATACTTTTGCTTATGCTTTACTAAATTCCAAAAACTTTTTAATAATAAAAAAAGGTTTACTTTAAACTGTAGAACTCATCACTCATTCAGAGGCACAATACCAGAGTTCAACAAGTCAAGATGCTGAATCTTGTCAGTTGACCTGTTAAAATCACCAATAGCACTGAACAGTTAATTTGTGAGTTAGATCTTATTGATTAATTAATTACTCAAGCATTTGTTTTACTGGTGGATGCCCTTCCTGTCACAACTCATCTCTAATAGTTCAACCCTCAGTCATGGGAAACCCCCACACACTCTCATATTCATACATTACAGTCAATTTAGTTTATCCAACTCACCTATACAGCATGTCTTTGAACTGTGGGGGAAACCGGAGCACCTGGAGGAAACCCACATGAATACGGAAGGAGCATGATATCAACAATTGTTCCTACTGCTGTATTTTGATCAGTTTGGTAGGAATAATTGTTTGGAAATTTCACATAAGGGGATAATACATAAAATGCTGATTTTTTAACAGGTTTAAGTTTTAACACAACACAAAGCTTTGCTTAATATACACAGTTGACAATAGACAATGGACCCCTTTGGTTTCTCTAAAGTGACTGCAAATAAAGGTCAACAGTGGTACATTATTAATATATCTTTTCATTTAAATCTGCATTTTTGATTGTTGCTATAATGGTTAATCTTATTGGTCAGTCAGCTTTCACATGACAAAACATGTTATAAATGCTAATTGATTTGATGTCAAAACCCTGGCATCCATTTGACATCCACAAAGTGATGCCCATTTGATTGAAAATAACAACAAAAAGTATATCAAAAGAAGTAGATTTAAGAGTCAAATTCATCTGAAAGCTTTAATTCCAAATATATACTGGATTTTTTTATCTCTACAATGCAAGCAACTGCCTTGATGTCAAAATGACATCAAATTGACATCTAACATTCAAAAACATCGTCAAATCATGTCAAAAATCGATTACTGTACAGTACAATGTCAATTCGATGTCATTTTAGACATCAAGATGCCCTCTGTGTTGTTAGCTCATTTATGGCTCTTTAATTCTGGAATAGCCTTCCTGATAATATCCGAGGCTCAGACACACTCTCACAGTTCAAAACTGGATTAAAGACCTATCTTTTTATTAAAGCATACACACAATGCATCACATAATGGTATGATGCATGAGTGTGCTCCAAGAAGGTGAGTAGGCTTGACAAACCACCTGTAGGACACACTCCTCCTGTCTTAACGCAGCAGACATTTTGTTAGAAATACTCATATGCTTTACATGTTTGTTTAAATGACTACTATTTTCATAACACTTCATTTTTACATCTCGTTTAAATACATTATGAACAGCAGCTACGCTAATTATTTTCTTTATTATTAATAGCCATTGATGTGATCTAAGACCTGTAAAAATAATGCCAAGGTATCCATAATCCTGGACCAGGCTGTATCCTGAGCAGATGCTGTTGTGGTGATGGAGGAGCAGAGAGCCTGAGTCTGATTCCTGAAAGACTCCAGTGATAGACAAGTCTTCGCATTTTCTCGTGGGCCAGCCTGCAGACCTGCCGGTGACCTACTCACACCTGCAGTTCTCCATGATGGACGTCCAGTGTTCTCCAGCCTCTGGCGCATAGACTGCAGCTCTGCACAGGAGGAGAATAGGCATGGGACGATAGCCGTTTTCAAGGTATACGGTGGTTTGGAAAAGTCAAGGTTTTAAAACCATCAACATTTCCTGCAATACCGTTCCTAAGGTACATACCTTAGGAACGGTATTGCAGGAAATGTTGATGGTTTTAAAACCTTGACCTTTAAAAGCAGGACAACAGTATCTCCAGCAGAAAACATATCTAAAGATGTCGTTTTAAATTGTAAAAAAATCTGTTTTTGAAATAAATAAAGACAGCAGAAGTCAATGATTTATTTTAATTATTCAGCCTGACATGTTTGCTGTTACAAAATATTTAAAATGTTTCTTAAAATAAAATATATTGTGTTCAAAAGGGAAAAAAGTTGCTTGTTACCCAGACATTTAAAAAAGAACAGATTTTAGAGCAGTAATCACAATACCCTGAAACCGTGATATTTTTATCCAAGGTTATCACACCGTCAGAGTCTTTTACCAGCCCAAGCCTAGAAGAGAATTGGTCTTGCCCAACTTAGCCTGGTTTCTTTCAAGGTTTTTCCTTCACTTCCATCAATTGGTGAACTGTCGTCACTGGCTTACTTGGTTTGGGACCTGTGGAGCTGTGCATCGATGGATTTGCTCTTCAGTGTTTGGACTTTCAGCAGTAAAAATAAAAGCACACTGAACTGAACTAAACTGAACTTCAACTCTGAAAACTGGACAGACAGTTTCAATTTACTAGAACTTCTATGTTAAGCTGCTTTGACACAATTTACAATGTAAAAGCGCTGTAGAAATAAAGATGAATTAAATTGAATAGTAGATTCAAAGGCTTGTTTTGAAGAATGCATGTTTAGTACAACATTTTTACTGGAAAGGAAGTGAGTATATAATGGAATTAAATCAGTGAAGAAGTTGCTATTTAGCAATAATTTGACATTATTATGATCTCAATGTTTTATATTTGGTCAGTCGACAGTTTAAAATGGGTAGTTAACCCAGTTTGATACAAAATAGACCTTTTTAAATACAAAATGTACTGTATATGGCTGCATGGTGCCTCAGTGGTTAGCACTGTCACCTCACAGCAAGAAGGTCGCTGGTTTAAGTCCCGGCTGGGTCAGTTGGCATTTCTGTGTGGAGTTTGCATGTTCTCCCCGTGTTCATGTGTTTTCCCCACAGTCCAAAGTATGGGTATTTTTCAGTACTGGGTTGTGACTGGAAGAGCCTTCACTGCGTACAACATATGCTGGAATAGTTGGCGGTTCATTCCACTGTGGCAACCCCTGATAAATCAGAGTCTAAGAAGGAAAATGAATGAATGAATGAATGAATATACTGTATATATTTTGTGATAATAACCGGTTGACTGTACATCATTCTAAATCGTTCATTCTTTGTCCATTCATCAATCTAAGTGTTGAAAATCTGTCCATTTGTAAACAGAGAGAGTAATGAGAAAGAAAAGTGCTCATTGGGGTAGGGTTATTGATTTTTTCTCTCTCTCTTCTTAGCTGTTGACACATGTTGGCTTGCGGTATGAAGGCAGTCTTTGAGATGTCTGTCTGCAGCTGCTTCGAGCTTTGATACATAGCTAAACTGATGTGTGCTCAGGGGGTGAGCACCTCCTGCGAACACCAAGGTGACTCCTGCAGCTTCCGCAATAAGACACAACAGACTGTTAAAGTGAACTCATATGTCATTGTCTATACAAAATTACCAATTAAAAGACTTAGGGGTGTGCTGTTGCTGCAGATACTATCATCTTCTGTAAAAAACGCATGCTTAATATTACACTTTTTACAAGTTAAGCTTCCTCAAATGTATAATGTTGCTTTATGAGCATTAAAAATATCTACAAAGCTAAAAAGCCCACTCCAAATTGTAATTTTTTTTCTGGGAACGTACACATCAAAATATTCACTTGGTTGACTTGCATTCGTAGTGCTCTCTTTACAGTGTTCAAGAGATGCTGTTTCACAAATCGAATGTCCTAATACATGCAATTTCTTCACTGTTAACATCCACAAACATACTCTAGCTAACATCAGCGGAACCTGTGTGTAAAAAATTTTTTTTTAAATAACCTTATGTGTATTTGACAGCTGATGCAAAAGAAAACTTACGCAATCTACCTTGTGACAGCCATCTGCTTATGAGCATTTTTTGTGTTTTGTAAATGAACGGCCGTATCATTTTTCTAGTTTCAGCCTGGTGCAGGTATTATTTTCCTGTCCTGTGCCATGTTATTTAAAGAGCAAATGTATTTACACCCAATTGTGTGCACATGGACATGCTGGTCTGGAAAGGTGTTATGGTGTATGTTGGGGCATTGATATTTTGAGGCAACTGAAATAGTCTGCGCCCTTGAGCAATGAAATGCTGGTCTAAAGTCAATGGCATAGTTATTCATTAATTCATTCATTTTCCTTCGGCTTAGTCCCTTATATATCAGGGGTCGCCACAGCGGAATGAATCGCCAACTATTCCGGCATATGTTTAATGCAGCGGATGCCCCTCCGACCACAACCCAGTATGGGGAAACACCCATACACTCACATTCACACTCGTAATGCCAATTTTTTTTTACCCAATTCACTTACACAGCATGTCTTTGGGCTGTGGGGGAAACCGGAGCACCCAGAGGAAACCCACGCGAATACTGGGAGAACTTCACACAGAAATGACAACTGGTTCGACTGGGACTTGAACCAGTGACCGGCATGGTTATTATTGTAACACGGGGAGTGACAGAGACAACTGAGGTTTGGATCCAAATGCAGGTTTATTCGATGTCAGGGAGGCAGTGATCAACACAGGTGCAAACAGATGTATATAGGCAGTCCAGAATCGTAATCAGTCACAGGCGAGAGGTCGGAAAGCAGGCGGCAGACAAGGATTAGTAGATAAACAAGGCTACGGTAAACACACGGAGGAACAAGACTAAGGAAACGCGTTGAATTGTCACTATACAGTTAAAGACTCGGCAAAGGCAGGGAGTGTGTGTGATGTTTAAATAGTGTTTGCAATTAGTCCAGAAGCTGCAACAGCTGTGGGAGTCCAATCAGTGGAAATGGGGAAGAGTGTGTCTGTGTGAACGGAGTGCATGTATGAATATGTAGTCCAAAAATGGTGGATTTGTAGTCCATGTGTGTGAGATCCAGCGATCTGGGAGTGTGATCGCTGGTGATCGTGACAGAGCCCCCCCTCTAAGAGTGGCTTCCAGACACTCCTAATACTGATCAGGTGGGAGGTGGACAGAGGCGGAAGAGGGGGAGGGATGGAGGGCCAGGACCATGTAGAGGAGGCGTACCTGAAGCATGGAGCTGCGGAAGGCCTGGAGCGTGGAGCTGCGGAGGGCCTGGAGAGTGGAGCTGCGGAGGGCTTGGGGCACGGAGCTGCGGAGGGCCTGGGGAGTGGAGCTGCGGAGGGCCTGGGGAGTGGAGCTGCGGAGGGCCTGGAGAGTGGAGCTGCGGAGGACCTGGAGCATGGAGTTGTAGAGAGCCTAGAGCCTTACTTTCCGCAGACATCGGTGGGTCATATGAACCTGGTGGCCATTCAGGAAGCTTAGGCGGCGGCCATTCAGGAAGCTTAGGCGGCGGCCATTCAGGAAGCTTAGGCGGCGGCCATTCAGGAAGCGCAGGCGGCGGTGGCAGCCATTCGGGAAACTCAGGCGTCAGCAGCCATTCATGGATCTCAGGCAGCGGCCATTCAGGAAGCGCAGGCGGCGGCCATTCAGAAAGCTCAGGCGGCGGTGGCAGCCATTCAGGAAACTCAGGCGGCGGTGGCAGCCATTCAAGAAGCTCAGGCGGTGGCGGCCATTCAAAAAGCTCAGGCGGCGGCGGCCATTCAGGAAGCTCAGGCGGCGGCGGCCATTCAGGAAGCTCAGGCGGCGGCGGCCATTCAGGAAGCTCAGGCGGCGGCGGCGGCCATTCAGGAAGCTCAGGCGGCGGCGGCCATTCAGAAAGCTCAGGCGGCGGCGGCCATTCAGAAAGCTCAGGCGGCGGCAGCAGCTCTGGCAGCAGTGGCGGCTGTGGCTCAGGCAGTGGCTCTGGCAGCGGCTCTGGCAGCTGTGGTGGTGACTGAGGATCTGGCAGCTCTGGAGGATCTGGCAGCTCTGGAGGATCTGGCAGCTCTGGCAGTACTGGTGGCAGTGGTGGCTCTGGCAGTGGTTCTGGCAGCTCTGGCGGCCGTGGCTCAGGTAGTGGCTCTGGCAGTAGTGGCTCTGGCGATGGTCTTTCAGGAACTTTGGCAGGAACAAAGGCAGGAACAGACTCGGAACAGGAAACCATCTTGTGAGCAGGAGAACTGGAAGCAGCCATCTTGTGAGCTGGAGGACTGGAAGTGGCCATCTTGTGAGCTGGAGGATGTACTGTAGACTGCAGAGATGGTGATGCCAGCATTAATGTCTCAGTGGGATGTACAGCAAGCCCTGTTGTCCTCTGGTCCTGCTGTACATTGCCCCCCCCCCAAAAAATATTTAGGGGTCTCCTCCACCTCGCCCACGGTGAAGGGGGACCCACTCATTTGTAGTGCCAGGTCAATATAGTTCATTATAGTGCAGTTAGGATCATCTAGCGGCATCATAGAGTATAATGGCTCAGATAACCCACCATGAAAAAATATCATCAAGCATACCTCGTTCAAAGTAGTCAAATGAGCCAGATTAATAAAGTCTTGCACATATTCTTCAATTGACCGGGCTCCCTGACGCAGGCACATGATTTTAATCCCCGCTGGATCCATGTTTGGCCGAGTCTTCTGTAACACGGGGAGTGACAGAGACAACTGAGGTTTGGATCCACGTGCAGGTTTATTCGATGTCAGGAAGGCAATGGTCAACACAGGTGCAAACAGATGTATATAGGCAGTCCAGAATCGTAATCAGTCACAGGCGAGAGGTCGGAAGGCAGGCGGCAGACAAGGATTAGTAGATAAACAAGGCTACGGTAAACACACGGAGGAACAAGACTAAGGAAACGCGTTGAATTGTCACTATACAGTTAAACAAGACTCGGCAAAGGCAGGGAGTGTGTGTGATGTTTAAATAGTGTTTGCAATTAGTCCAGAAGCTGCAACAGCTGTGGGAGTCCAATCAGTGGAAATGGGGAAGAGTGTGTGTCTGTGTGAACGGAGTGCATGTATGAATATGTAGTCCTCTGGCAGCGGATTATTAAAGTGTTCTGTTTTACTGCCTACAAAATCCACCATGTAAATAGCAAATCCACCATTGCTCAACTGCAAGTCCTTCTTTAAATAAATGGGAGATAATACTCTGATTGGTTTAATGCACGTCGTGACCAAAACACATCTATTACTCTTTGGGTGTGCTGACCTTTTTTTTTTTTTTGCTGAGCCATGTGCTTTAGACCAGCAGTTCCCAAACTTTTCAGTCTGCGACCCCCAAAATAGCAATGGCAGTGACTCAAGACCCCCAATATTTTATGAGGTTGTTATAGATATATAATCCTTGCACACATCAATAGGCCCAAGTCTATTCATCATTTAATTTTGGAGAACAGTTTATTTTTGATGTATGTGAGTGCCGTAAAGGTGTTTAGGTCTAACTTAGTGCCATAAAATCATTGTGCTGCATCTGACGGTATTGCTGTGTCTTTAATATAACCTAATTACCCCAGGGGTCGGAAAAAATGGAAAGGCTGATGGCTTTTTATTTGCATGTTGTTTTTTAATGTTTATTATTAACATGTTAACAATGTTACTATTACCTACTATTTTGGTTCGTTAAAATAGAGCCCCAGGAGTTTCCCAAGAGTTTCGACTGACAAGACTGTAAAGCACATGATGGTTTTGTTTGTTGTTTTTAAGTAGCTGGGTTTACTAAGTGTAAAGCCACTGCTTCATTTGGAAAGGGTGCAAGATCAGTTGTTCATTTGCATTTAAAGAGACAATAAAAACATGTAAAATGAACCTTTACAGCATGGCATAATAAATGGTTAATCATGTATTTTGGCATGAAACTTGAGATTTTTGGGATGCCCAATACTTATATTACATATTGTAAAAAGTATGAAATAATTCTGTAAACTCAATTAAAAAAAAAAGGACAAGCTACTCTATTGCGCTCATCATTCAAACCCAGGATATTTTAACTGCACAATAATCTCTCTATGAATATAATTTCACCAAATGCTGATATGAACACTAAAGTAAAAAAAAACATTCTCTTTTAATATAGGTACAGATAAAGAGAAGCCCAGTCTAAAATAAGTGCACCACACTTGTTGCCAAGCAACTAATTGAAAATGTGAGCAGAGGTGAAGTTAGGTTTATGATTTAACTTCTGATGAGACTATTTTAGCATATATCTTGATTAATGAAATGTGTTGTGAGCTTTATTTTAGACTGCCATCAATTCATAACCTCTTATTCTATAAAGCACATATTATACTAAAAAAGTCACATCATTTTCAGTATTATGAAATGACAAAAGTCACGTCTAATATTACATCATATATTACAAGTGAAATAGGTTTGAAAACTGATAATCTTTTCTGATCCATTGTTCATACTGTTGACAGATCCATTGACAGTACATTTCCTGCATTACTTTTAGTCTGTGGGCAAAGCAGACTAGATTCCTGACGAAAACCTAAAAAAGTATTTAGTGTTGAGTGATGCCAACATTTGCTACAGATGCCAACATTTGCTAAGTAACAAATTTAGGCAGTTTTATTTTAATTTATTTGGTAACTTTTTGTGACTCTAACAAAAAAAGGCAGGCCTTTTCACTCTAAATTATACAACGAGTGTAAACAAAAAGCAAGCCAGCCAAGCAACAAGTTAGCTAGGACCGAGATGAACAGAGAGGTGCCCAACTGGACATGTACGTAACATTGATTTACTTTGGTGAATTAATTTTGATAGATTCATTTTGGTTAATTCATTTTTGTTGATTAAATTTAGTTTATTCATTTTGGTGAATTTATTTTGGTTGATTTATTTTTGTGAATGCTTCTCGGTTGATTCATTTTGATGAATTCATTTTGGTGAATTCATTTTGGTTGATTCATTCTGGTGAATTCATTTTGGTTGATTAATTTTGGTTGATTAATTTTAGTTGATTAATTTTGGTGAATTCAATTTGGTTGATTTATTTTGGTGAATTCATTTTGGTGAATTCATTTTGGTTGATTTATTTTGGTGAATTCATTTTGATTGATTTATTTTTGTGAATGCTTTTTGGTTGATTCAATTTTATGAATTCATTATGGTGAATTCATTTTGGTTGATTCATTCAGGTGAATTCATTTTGGTTGATTAAGTTTAGTTGATCAATTTTGATTGATTTATTTTGGTGAATTCATTTTGGTTGATTCATTTTAGTTGAATAATTTTGGTGAATTCATTTTGGTAAATTAATTTTGATTTGACACCATTTTAGTTGATTTATTTTGTTGAATTCATTTTAGTTGATTTATTTTGGTGAATTCATTTTAGTTGATTTATTTTGGTGAATTCATTTTGGTTGATTTATTTTTGTGAATGCATTTCGGTTGATTCATTTTGATGAATTCATTTTGGTGAATTCATTTTGGTTGAATCATTTTGGTAAAATCATTTTGGTTGATTCATTTTGGTTGAGTCATTTTGGCAAAATCATTTTGGTTGATTCATTCTGGTTGATTTATTTTGGTAAATCTATTTTGGTTGATTAATTTTGGTTGATTTATTTTTGTGAATGCATTTTGGTTAATTCATTTTGATGAATTCATTGTGGTAAAATCATTTTGGTTGATTCATTTTGGTTGAGTCATTTTGGCAAAATCATTTTGGTTGATTCATTCTGGTTGGTTTATTTTGGTAAATCTATTTTGGTTGATTAATTTTGGTTGATTTATTTTTGTGAATGCATTTCGGTTGATTCATTTTGATGAATTCATTTTGGTGAATTCATTTTGGTTGAATCATTTTGGTTAAATCATTTTGGTAAAATCATTTTGGTTGATTCATTTTGGTTGAGTCATTTTGGCAAAATCATTTTGGTTGAATCATTTTGGTAAATCTATTTTGGTTGATTCATTTTGGTTGATTTATTTTTGTGAATGCATTTTGGTTAATTCATTTTGATGAATTCATTTTGGTTGATTAACATTGGTTGATTTATTTTGGTTGATTCATTGTGGTTAATTGATTTTGGTTAATTCAAATCGGTGAATGCATTTTCGTTGATTTATTTTTGTGAATGGATTTTTTGGTTGATTCATTTTGATGAATTAATTTTGGTGAATTATTTTGGTTGATTCATTTTGATGAATTCATTTTGGTTAATTCACATTGGTTGATTCATTTTGGTTGATTCATTTTGGTGAATTCATTTTCGTTGATTTATTTTTGTGAATGCATTTTGGTTGATTCATTTTGATGAATTAATTTTGGTGAATTATTTTGGTTGATTCATTTTGGGTGATTCATTTTAGTGAATTAATTTTGGTTGATTTATTTTGGTTGATTCATTTGGGTTGACTCATTTTGGTTGATTCATTTTGCTTGATTCATTTAGATGAATTAATTTTGGTGAATTAATTTTGGTTGAATCATTTTGGAAAATTTATTTTGGTTGATTCATTTTAGTTGATTCAATTTGGTTGATTTATTTGGGTGAATTTATTTTGATTGATTTATTTGGGTGAATTCATTTTGGTTGATTCATTTTGGTTGATTTATTTTGGATGATTCATTTGGGTTGACTCATTTTGGTTGATTCATTTTGGTTGATTCATTTTAGTGAATTCATTGTGGTTGATTCATTTTTTGGTTGAGTTATTTTGGTTGATTCATTTGGGTTGACTCATTTTGGTTGATTTATTTTGGTTGATTCATTTGGGTTGACTCATTTTGGTTGATTCATTTTGGTTGATTCATTGTGGTTGATTCATTTTGGTGAATTCATTTTGGTTGATTCATTTTGGTGAATTAATTTTGGTTGATTAATTTTGGTCGATTCATTTTGGTGAATTTATTTTGGTTAAATTCATTTTGGTTGATTAGTTTTGCTGAATTCAATTTGGTTGATTCATTTTCGTTGATTTATTTTGGTAAATTCATTTTGGTTGATTCATTTTGGTTGATTGTCACGAAATTGTCACAAGAAACTTCATTGTAGAAACATGAACAATATGTTGATGATATTTGGTATTTGCAAAATGTGTGTAAATTCTTAATTATATAATTTAAAAATAAAGTTTTACATATAGTTTAATAATCACCAGTTAATGTATGATATTTTTGCCTCGTTAAAAAGTATAATTAAATAGCAATTCTTATTATAATTGCTTTAAAATAGGCTATATAAGGAGTCAGGAGTCAGAATTGTTAGTTTGATCTAGTGGGCATTTTGTTCATATATAGCCTAAACCGTAGTCATTATCTTTTAACTATATACAAGTCGTGAACTTACACACATCAAGTTTGGCAAATGAGAAGAGTAACCCCACTGTGAAGCGCTCGGATGATGTAATATCCTCCGAGAGTCTCCACACATCTCTCAAACTTTTCTGCGCCCGGAGCGGCGATGACAGCGCTCGCACTTTCCGCGGCTCTGTCGAGGGTCTCTGGTCCCAGCGAACGGACAACAAGCTCCATCTGAACCATCGCGGGGTGAATCGGGCTGAAAGAGACACGTAGGCGGGAGACTCGAGGCAGAATGCGGCCGCTGTTCGTGGTGCTGAAACCGCTGTGTTTTCTCGCCCTGCTCGGCTACTGCCCTTCCGCGGTGAGTCTTACTGACTTCACATACACACAAACTTGACATGTCTGAGTCCGGCTGCTAAAACAGCACTGAGTCAGAGGAACAGGGTGTACGAAAGACTGAGTGTGGACGCAAAGTAACAAAGAAGGCTCTCGGTGTCATTTTTGTGAGGTATTCTTATGTATTTATGCGATAATATCCTTTTAGTGACAGCCTTAGTCTAGAGAGGGAGTTAACAAGATGCAATGCAACTTAAGCTGGCTGGGTTTTATGTAAATATCCATAGGGAGGTAAAGGTTTAGGTAAGAACACTATGTTATACTGAATTGACGACACGGATTCAGTATAATCAGTTTTATTTCTGTCGTTTAAAAGGTTTTAAGCTTCCACATGTACTGAGCACTAGCTGTTTGTTGCCTAAATGTATAATACAATTAAATGCATTTGTAACGATGCATTTTGTACTCAGATATTTATTTTGCTACAAGATGTGTATAAGAACATATATGTTTATATGTCCCTAATAAAAATAAGTTATTTGGTAAACAAAACAGTTTATAAAGATATTATTGTAAACCTCATGCATTTTCATGAAACATGTTTGCTAAAAAATTCTTACCATCATTTATTTTCTCTACACTATTACAACCACAATATACTAGTTTATTGTTTTATTTACTATTTTATTAGTGTATTAGTGTATTATTAGACTACAGTAGAATTTATACTCCTAAATATAGCCATTTAAATGAAGATGTGTTTCCTGCAGTAAGTACAAAAGTAGCCTTTAATTACAGCTATTAGTTTTAATATAAAGGCGGTGTAACAGTTCCTGCTGTATGTACCAATTGCTAATTTTTAAAAGTAGTCTAAAACACACATTAAATTATTAATCCACTAATATAGCACTATTTTGATACAAAGCGAGAAGGAAAGAAAGGCTTTTAAACTGCAAAGTGCTATGGAAATGTTTGGGAAAAACTCAATGAAAATTGTAATAATAATTTAAATGAATGCAAGATCAAAATAAACAATTAAACATAGAATAAAAGCTAAAATATATATTAAAATAAACTAATAAATTCAACATAGATTAATAATAATAATAATAATAATAATAATAATAATAATAATAATAATAATAATGATAATAATAATAATTAGATAGAAACAGATAGATAGATAGATAGATAGATAGATAGATAGATAGATAGATAGATAGATAGATAGATAGATAGATAGATAGATAGATAGATAGATAGATAGATAGATAGATAGATGGGGATCTTTCACATCATGATCATATTTAGACGTCTGTGTCATCTAGAATATTAAAACCCCCTAAACAACAGCATCTGACATTGCTAAAGAGTTTAAGTGCAGAAATGTTTTCTTTGTCAGTCTGTTCTCAGCACCACTATTAATCTGTATGCAATCCCAAAGGGGTCTTTTTCAGCGCTGGGTCAAGATCAAAATCTGCAATGCTGACAAACAGCAATTTATTTGTCATGTAAAACCCAGAGAATTCAATTGAATGTGACCGGAAACAAAAGAAGCCCGTAGTATCTGAAAGTGTCACGAGGATCTCTCATTTAGTCTTAATAAACCCAGCTGCAGGTCTTATTTGAGGAGCAGAATCCCTCGGCTCATATCTCATAATGACAGTGAACTAGCAGGAAGTGCCCATCCAACTTGGATATGTTACAATTTGCTGAAATTGCAGTTAGTTGGTAGTTGCAGCAGCTTTAGGAAGTGTGCCAGAGTGTGTAAAGCACCCTCTTTTTCAACTCGCCTGTAAAAGGCTAGTCCCCAGAGCCGGCCTTTCAGAGCCCGCTGCGAGAGTGGAGGAAAAAAAAGAATGAATGTGGGTGTTTACAAAGCGCCTTTATTGTTGTAGACAATCTAGGGAAATTTTAGGGGGATGAATGTGGAGAGAGAGGCTTTATCGTGAAGGTGTTGCAATGGGGGCTATTTGTAGTCAAAACACGCTTTTCTGTTTTTCTTTTTTGTCTGCTGTGTTTTAGCGGCTTGTGATTGAATTGGGTTCAGTTTGATGAGTGCATGAATCCAAATAATATTTCTGAATATTCTTCCAGGTTAGAGTAGGGCTGTCCAAATCTGCTCATGGGAGGTCACTGTAATGCAATGTTTAGCTTTGATCCAAACTAAAGCACTTAAATATCCGCTTGTTGAGTTGTGACGTATGAAATACTGTTTCCGGGTATTCATTTGAATTGAGAAAATATTCATTTATTACTTTTTACTTTTTAGTCATATCACACATTAGTGACTTTTATATAAAATCATGGTGTACACAACAGTCTCTGGCTGCATCACAGACACCTATATTTCAACAATATATAAAAAATGTATCGTTTTGGGGCATGTAGGCATATATATATGTATGTATATATATATATATATATATATATGTTGCGATCGTGATTTTCAAAAGTATTACATCTCTTTGTAAACCTTTATTATTACCACTTGTTTTGACAGTTTGATAAATTGCTTAGGCACGGTTGCTGATTCGATTGACGTCACACTTAACAAGTGGATTGAGTATGTCAAAAACAGCAAATATGAAAATGTGAAAAACAAGTAATGTGTCTGAAATGAATTGTGAAAAAAATTTAGTTTAGAAATACCTGGTTGACCTACTTCTTCTGGCTGAGTTTCTGAAGAATGTGTTGAGTGGAATATGTCTGCATTTCATTCGTTCATTCGTTCATTCATTCATTCATTCATTCATTCATTCATTCATTCATTCATTCATTCATTCATTCTCCTTCAACTTAGTCCCTTTATTCATCAGGGGTCACCACAATGGAGTAACTGCCAACTAATCCAGCATATGTTTTACACAGCAGATTCCCTTCCAGCTGCAACTCAGTACTACAAAACACACACACACACACACACACACACACACACACGCACACACACACACACACACACACACACACACACACACACACACACACGCACACACACACACACACACACACACACACACACTATGGCCAATTTAGTTAATTCAGTTCACCTATACCACATGTCTTTGCACTGTGGGGGAAACCGGAGCACCCGGGAAAACCATCATGAATACAGGGAGAACATGCAAACTCCACACAGATATGCCACCTGACCCAGCCGGGACTCGAACCAGCAACCTTCTTGCGACAGTGCTAACCACTGAGCCACCGTGTCGCCCATCTGCATTTCATTCATATTACAAATAGTCATACTAGAGCAAACTGGTTTGAAATGGCACTCACATATTAGGAATGTATGTATTTTGTGTTGGCCACTTTTTGTATAACCCTGAGTTACTTTTTGGTTGGCCATCTGTTTGTTTCTAATGCGACTCCTGTTTCGTTACTGCAGACTAATTCATTAAACAGAAAGAAAGAAGAAATGCCCATTGATGTTTTTCCTTATTTCAAACACTTTGGCTTTTTCGGGGTTAATTATTGTGATCTCCCGATTGCATCAGAGAAATACTGAGATATCTCTGTAGACTGATGACATTTCATGCCGATCAGACTTATAATCTTAAAATGTCAGCAAAATCACCTGTTTTGTTGTCACTTTAGACATTACGCTAGCGAATCATTCAAATACTAGCTCTAAAGTGACGTTGCTGGAGTAGCACTGGTTTCTGCTGTTCTGACGTCAGTTGCAGATGTGAATAAACGGCGGAAGAAAGTAGTTCCTCATACAAAAGGGTTTTTAGACTCTTCATGTTTGAATTTCTTTTTTTATTTACATGATTGTGCCGTCGAAATGTTGTATAAACGTAATATCACACTCATAGCAGTGCGATGTGGCTGTATACTCGAACCAGCGACCTTCTTGTTGTGAGGCGACAGTGCCAACCACTGAGCCACCATGTCGTCCATCTGCATTTCATTCATACTACAAATAGTCATATTAGAGCAAACCGTTGAAATTGAAATACAGTACCTGCTCTGATTTTGTACACACCAAAGGCCTTCGTATTCAGTAGGAAACTTTTAGTCTTGTGTGATGGTGCAAAAATCTGCAGGACATTGATTGACCCTCCGGGAGCATTTTTAGATGTCTCTTGATAACCAGTAATATTGTATATTTGACTGCACTGACATGAGCACAAAACTTGAACTCAATTAAGTTGGAAAACTATATTGTCTAGGCCACAGGTGTCAATTCCAGTTCCTGGAAGGCTGCAGGTCTGCAGAGTTTAGGTTCAACCCTAATTAAACACACCGGATCATTTTAATTAAGTCCTTCATGCTTGTTTGAGACCTACAGGTGATGCTGCGGTCACACTAGAGTTTGTGCAAAATTCTGTTGTATGGCACTGCGAAAAGAGAAATTAAACAAGATGATTAGACATTTTAAAAAGTGAGCAATTGGTCCATGTTTTAAATTTCTGTACAGAGGTCATGTTTTGATCTTTGATTGGTCTCACGCAATCATGTGATGTGATTTCGCAGGTCAGAGTTCACCAAGCTTGAACTTTCCAACGCAGCGAACTGCGAAACTTGTCGCACAAGCTTGCGTTTCCGGTCTGATGTATTTGCGTGCATATGATTGGAAATCTATGGGGAGAAAAGTGCAGTGTGACTGCAGCTTTTGTGTGTTGGAGCAGGGTTGAAACTAAACTGTGCAGAGCTGTGGCCCTCCAGGAACTGGAATTGACACCTGTGGTCTAGGCTAATGTCTTCTATACAAAGTTATTAAATGCACTATTAGAATTGCTAGATTGTTTTAATTTTTTGGGTCAGATATGGACAGACCTATTTGTTGGGTGAAAAGTTTAATAAAAAAAAGATTTTTGATTGGGTTGAGTAGATATCTGACAGTAATCGGTAATTTACACAGTACACTGTATAATTTGCACATTAAGTAATCAATCCAAGCTTAATCAACATTAAGTTTACCTCTATTTAACCATTTAGTTGGTTAAATAGTTAACTAGTAGTATAACTGATATACAGTGTTAAGGAATGAAAAAGTCTTTTCCCAGACATGGATTAATCTATCATATTAACAGCTGGACAAAAGCCCTTGCTAAACCAACAAATATATAATGATGCTCAATATGAACAAAGAACAGTGGCCAGTTGGCATTTATTCTACAGCTGTAAAACGTAACATTGCTGTCAAATCTGTCTGCTCTGGAGAAAATAGAAAATCATTACTACCAACTATTGCCCTTAAGATTTACCAAAAACAAATTATTTTTTACATTTACACGCTGTAGAGACATCCATCAGACCCCAGAATAACTACCAAGAAAGATTACCCATCTGAAGGGTCTCGGTAGTGAATGAGAGGCTCTCTTATCAGAGCATATTTTCAAACAGATGTTATGCTTATAAATAAAACACATACTTGATATCTAAACGAAAGAAATAAAGTACATTCTTGTAAAAAAAAAAGCCCAAAAAGTGTTGTGGTTCAACAGCCACAGTATTTGTATAACTATAGTGATTTTAGTTTTGAGCTTGCTACAGTTATTTACTGTATATATATATATATATATATATATATATATATATATATATATATATATATATACATATACAATATCACACTCATAGCAGTGCAATGTGGCTGTATATCGGCACTGGTGGAAGGCATGCGTTTAGGCCGAGTGCCTTATAGTCCCACCAGTGATGATATACAGCCACATCGCACTGCTATGAGTTTGATATTGTGTTTATACAACAGTTCGATGGCATAATTGTGTATATAAAAAAAGAAAATCAAACATGAAGAGTCTAAAACCCTTTTGTATGAAAAACTACTTGAATAACCGCCATTTATAAACCAGTGCTGTTTCTGCAGCGTCACTTTAGAGCTAGTATTTGAATGATTCTCTAGAATGTCTAAAGTGATGAAGTCTGAACAGCATGAAATGCAATCCGTCTACAGAGATTTCTCAGTATTTCTCTGTTGCAATCGAGAGTTCCCAATAATTATCCCTGAAAAAACCAAAGTGTTTGCGATAAGGAAAAACATCAACGAGCATTTATTCTTTCTTTTTGTTAACTAGTCTGCAGTAACAAAGACAGCAGACGCGTCAGAAACAAATAGATGGCCAACCAAAAAGTAACTCAGAGTTATACAAAGAGTGGCCAACACAAAATACATACATTCCTAATATGTGATTCTCATCTCACACTTAACATACTACAAATATATGGTATAAATACAACACTGCAACATAAAAAAGAAAGAGAGATTGACAGAAAGTCACTTACCAGTTTCATAATGATTTGATCAGCTGTAGTTTAAAATTACGCTGGGTTTTTCCTCCTCTAAGGGCTTATTAACAGTCTCTGTGGCCATTTTATGGATGGCACTGCATAGTTGAAATCTAAACAATTACATTCTTGCCTAAAAAAGCCGCAAAAGTACATTATGTTGTCCAACAACTATATATATATATATATATATATATATATATATATATATATATATATATATATATATATATATATATATATATATATATATATATATATATATTTGTCCGTTTATTGATCTTTCACTCAACAAGCCAAAAAGATTTCATCTGATTCTTCGCATGTGCTGTCTTTGGAGTATGAACTGATAAATTCATATAAACATTCTTTTGTACCTTTTTCAATTGAATTGATCAACGAGCAAGTAGGGTAGGACGGTCAAGGATTAAGATAACTGGTATAATAGAGGGCAGTGGGGGCACATTTTATTTTATTTTAATCATTGTTTTTATGGGACCGTATTTATATGGGGAGTTATTTTAAGATCAGATTTGTAATGTTTACGTGTGTTTTATTGTGTCTTGTTGGTGTTTATGTACAGCAAAACCTTTTTTCTTAAACAAATTTCTCCTATGGGAGACAATAAATTTTACCTTGACCTAAGTGGGCGGAGTAAAAGTTCTGATATTGCAGAATATCGCACTGCTATCAGCCAATCAGATTCAAGAACCTGACAGAACTATACATATATATATATATATATATATATATATATATATATATATATATATATATATATATATATATATATATATATATATATATATATATATAGTTGAAGTCAGAATTATTAGCCCCCCTTTGAATTTTTTTTTTCTTTTTAAAATACCATTGTTATACAGCAACTTGTCTAATTACCCTAACCTGCCTAGTTAACCTAATTTAAGCCTTTACATGTCACTTTAAGCTGTATAGAAATGTCTTGAAAATATTATTTACTGTCATCATGGCAAAGATAAAATAAATCAGTTTTAGAAATGAGTTATTAAAACTATTATGTTTAGAAAGGTGTTGAAAAAAATCTTCTCTCAGTTAAACCGAAATTGGGGAAAAAATAAACAGGGGGGCTAATAATTCTGGGGGCTTAATAATTCTGACTTCAACTGTATATATATATAAACTGTATATAAACTAACACAGAACAAGTGGACACAATATGTAACCATGGACACAAACAGGAAAAAGTCCACAAAAAATGTAACAATTGAACAACTCTTGGTATAACCTAGTAAAACTATCATGTTTTTCCTTTGCATTTTTGAAAAGTCTGGCAATGAATGGTGTGCCATGTAAATGCATTGTAGTTTTCACAAAATAGCCACATTTCAGATTCACTCAGCTGCTTTAAGCATGCTTGAGGCATGAAAATCAGATTATGTCACATTAATAGATAGCTGAACTTCATTGCATTAAGAGTTTCACTTACAATGTTTTTTTCACTTTATTTTCACAAACATAAAGATCTGCCTGCATCTGTTGTGTTTCTTTATGAACAGACCATCAGACCAAAGGAAGGCTGGCAGGTGTACAGTTCAGCACAGGATGCCGACGGTCGCTGCATCTGTACCGTTGTGGCACCAGAACAGAGCCTGTGCTCCAGAGATGCAAAGAGCAAGCAGCTCCGCCAGTTGCTGGAGAAGGTGTGTGCGCACATCAAAATGTGTGTCTAAGAACTCTAAAGTCGTTTTATATTGAGATCTGGTTTGGATAACAAAAGCTTTCATTGCAGAGATTTGAAAGCATTATGCGAAACTGCTCGCCATTGTCATCTGCTAAAAATGCCACAGGCTTCTCTGCAGCTGATTGTGGAGGAGCATAAAGATGATGGTAATGCAAAAACGGCCTGAAGGGTGTTTTAGGCCCCCTCTTGTTCCTCCTTCCTACGCATTTCTTTTCAGTTACAATAATATTCAATGATAGTTGATTTTAGAGACCCGTAAAACATCTTCCTTTGTTTGGTGGAGGCTGGCGAAGGAGGTAATAGGGTTAACAACCCATACATAGTCCCATTTTTGTCTCTGAAATCTATCTTTGCTTTGGTTGTGTTGAATGGAATTATGGAAATGGAGAATTCCTCAGAGACACAGTGTCAGGGCTGATTTACGCCAGTTGGAAATGTAATTTAAATCTACCGCATCTTGCTTTTTTTTGCAGTTCAAAGAATGATTAATGGATCCTAACTTCATTTCGGCCCATCTTCCTCTTTTAAGATTCAGAACATGTCGCAGTCAATCGAAGTGCTGAACCTGAGGACCCAGAGGGATTTCCAGTATGTCATGAAAATGGAGAGCCAGATGAAAGGACTCCGATCAAAGTTCAGACAAATCGAGTCCAACCGAAGAACATTATTGACTAAAAACTTTCAGGTGGGCTACCATTAAAGTCATGCCTCGAAGAAAATCAATGGCTCTTTCTCATATGAACAGAGCAGTCTGAAAAAGCCACACTAGCCATTACTCTCCAAGAATGAATCAAAATCCACTTCATGACTAGCTTTTTTACAATCATTTGAAAAGGCAGGCCAACATTCCTGGAAATCCTGTAATCCCGTAAAGGTCATGCTTTATTTGTGTGTTATATTCAGAACATCTTGCTGTTACCAGTGGAGCATCTGTTTCTACTAATGTAAGCAAATCTCTGCTCGTGATTTAATTTAATCTTCTGTCTGGTTTTTCAGGAGCTGAAGGGGAAGATGAATGAGCTGCAGCCGCTGATTCCAGTTTTGGAGCAGTATAAAACTGATGCCTCGCTCATTTCCCAGTTCAAGGAGGAGATCAGGAATCTGTCTGTGGTGCTGATGGCCATTCAGGAGGAGATCGGAGCGTATGATTATGAGGAGCTCCAGCAAAGGGTCCTTGGCTTGGAGGGAAGACTGAGGAACTGCATGAACAAACTTAGTGAGTTTTAAAGTTTGTATACTCTTAGGCCAATCCTGCTCCTGCAAGGGCAGTGTCTGGTACATTATCAGTCCCATTTCACTCTTTGAGATGCCTCTCAGGCATGCAAGTGTAGCTCCTATCTCATCAAATGGGAAAACATCAAATTCTCCAAAATTTAAATGCTTCCCATTAAGCTTCGTATTTAAATGAAATTTAACAATGACTGTCTCTTAAATTTTGTTTCCCAAGCTAATGCGTGTGCACACTCACACACGACACCAACCTCCTTTATGGCGGTTTCTGAAGGACGTGATCGGATATCATCCTGTCAATCATATCATGTAAACCATGTGTTGTTTCACACAATATCATCCTCTGAAAAATGCCAAGTCTCATCTCAAAAATCTTCTCTCAAAATGACAGACACCTTATTGTTTTTGGGGAGCATTCAAGTGGTTGAAGTGATCAAATGGTATTCTGTAGTATTTGACACTATAGCACCCTCCATATTCAAACCTGTCATAACAAGCTAATCAAGGTCTTACTAGGCAAATTCGAAACTTTTAGACAGTTGAAGCTAAACTCTTTAGGACAGTGGCCCTCCAGGACTGAGTTTGGACACCCTTGTCTTGGGCTGACTTGATTATATAAGAGCTGACATTATTTATCATTCTCTGTTGTGTCAGCATGTGGTAAGCTGATGAAAATCACAGGGCCCATCACTGTAAAGACATCAGGAACAAGGTTTGGAGCATGGATGACAGATCCTCAGGCTTCACCGAAGAATAACAAGGTAATATATAGCTATATGCAACAGCAATATTGTTTCCCAGTTTTTCCTTTGCTTTATTTTTTTACTTCATACACAAAAAAAACACTTTTATAGGGTGTTCAAAGAAATCACGGCTCTCACATTATATATACTTTGATTTTAGGCAAAAAAAACTTCTTTGTGAAAATCTATATTTATTATATGAGTTGAAAAACAGACAAAAGTAAAAGTGCAATTCTTTTATAATGAGATAAAATACTCATCCTGTAATGCTTTGAGAATTATGTAATCAAAGAATGAATATTGATACATTATTGAACTTATATTCAAAAATATAACATACCGTATAAGTAAAAGCGACCCAGTGGCGCAGTAGGTAGTGCTGTCACCTCACAGGAAGAAGGTTGCTGGTTCGAGCCTCGGCTGGGTCAGTTGGCGTTTCTGTGCGGAGTTTGCATGTTCTCCCTGCGTTCGCGTGGGTTTCCTCCGGGTGCTCCGGTTTCCCCCACAGTCCAAAGACATGCGGTACAGGTGAATTTGGTAGGCTAAATTGTTCGTAGTGTATGAATGTGAATATGTGGGTTGCAGCAGGAAGGGCATTCGCTGCGTAAAACATGTGCTGGATAAGTTAGCCGTTCATTCCACTATGGCGATTAATAAACCCCAGATTAGTAACAGACCCCAGATTAATAAAGGGACTAAACCGAAAAGAAAATGAATGAATGTATAAGTAAAAAATGAAGTACATGGAATTACTGATTCAAATTAATGGTTATTAAGAATATATATATTCTGCGCTCAGCATAATTGAGTACACACCATTTTGAAAATGAATATATTTTTTCATTTCTCACTGAAAATAGGCAATGTATTTTGGTCCATTTAAACAAAATAGATTTATTAAACAGATATATTTATTCAAATAATATTTTAGTCACCAAACCTGTTTAGAAATTGAAAGATAATACAATTAAATTCAAGCTAAATATTGCAAAAAAAAAAAAAAATTTCAACCTACAAAATTTCAACAATTTTTTTTTTCTTATCTTAATTTTTACTCTTTTTTTTAAGTTTGCATTTAATATTTTTCTACAACATGAATTTGGATGTACTAGTTTTTAGACCATTATTGTAAGCTATTTTGTTAGATTAGCTCCAGATTTGGCCTATTCACACACACACATTTGCCTATACCACATGTCTTTGGACTGTGGGGGAGACTGGAGCACCCAGTGGAAACCCACACAAACACAGGGAGAACATGCAAACCCCACACAGAAATGCCAACTGACCCAGCCGGGGCTCGACCCAGCGACGGGTGTACTTTGTTTCAGCTGGTAAGTTATTTAACTGTAACTGATGCAGAGAGTAGCTTGTCTTTCTTAAAAACCATGTTTGAAGACATCCTGTGGTTGCGGAAAAGATGTTAATCTGTTTCAGATGGGTCAGATTATTGGTAGGCATCAAGCAAAGAAAACATCTATAGAGATTGCTGAAACTACTAAAATTGCATTAAGAACTGTTATGCATGCTGCAACGCATTTAAAAAACTGGAACCATAATCTTTGAGGAAGAGATGTGGTCAGGAAAAAAAAGATCTTGAATGATCAAGATTGGCAATCACTTAAACATCTGGTAAAATCAACTTGCAAAAAAAATAAATAAATAACAGCAGTAGAACTCACGGCTATGTTTAATAGTGAAAGTAAGAGCAGTTGCACAGGCAAGCTGTGTAGCCTTAAGAAAACCATTTATCAATGATGCTAATTGGGGGAGAAACATTTCAATTTCAAGGGAGCATAAAGATTGATCTTTGGAGCAATGGAAGAAGATCATGTGGTCCAGATTTACCCTGTTCCAGAGAGATGTGTAAAGAGAGGCAGAGAAAGTGACTACAATGCAAGCCTGTGGGGGCAGTGCTGTAGTCGGGGGATGCTGAATTGGTCAAGTCTAGGTTCAGCAACATGATGTGCCCTAAGAATGAGGTCAGGTGATTACCTGAATAAACCATCCATAAAATAAAGCATCCATGATATGGGCATATTCTCAGATGACAATGCTAGAATTCCATGGGCTCAAATTGTAAAAGATTGGTAAAAGAAGAATGAGACATTATTTTACACCACAGTGTCCATACTGTACTTTTACCCTATTGGGAATATTCGGAATGCGCTGGAGAAGACTTTACACAGTGGACCAACTCTACCATTATCAATACAAGATTATGGTGAAAAGAATGTGCAAATCTGAACAGGAATAAATGTTGTGACTTTACTGAAGCACAATGAAACAATGTCACAACAAGTATTTGCTGTAATAAAAGCTAAAGATGGTCCTATTCACTGTAGTTTAGAAATTGGTAATACAATTTGACAATAACTAAGTTCTTGTATCTGACATAAGATCAGAAATCAGATTAGAATTGACTGGATTACAATCAATAAAGAAATATTTAGACAACTATTAGCATGAATATTTACACAACTACAGGGTTAAATTTTGCTGAGCCACTTAATGACAGCCTGTAGTCTCCTGTAGCACCCATTATCCTATCAACCTTAAAGCTTATAAGGGTTTATTGTAATGATGCATATCTAATATAATTGACAATGAATTGTTTCAAATGCTCACATTTCTAATGTTCTAATGCAGGTTTGGTACATGGACAGCTATACCAACAACAAGATTGTACGTGAGTACAAATCAGTCAGCGACTTCGTAGCAGGAGTCGAGTCAAAAACCTACAACCTCCCGTTCCACTGGGCAGGAACCAATCATGTGGTCTACAATGGCTCGCTGTACTACAACAAATACCAGAGCAACATCATTGTCAGATACAGCTTCGAAAGTGGCCGGGTCACGACTCAAAGAGCCCTGGAGTCCGCAGGATTCCACAACGTCTATCCGTACACCTGGGGCGGATTCTCCGACATTGACCTGATGGCCGACGAGCTCGGTTTATGGGCCATCTATGCCACCAATCAGAATGCAGGGAATATAGTGATCAGCCGACTGGATCCTCAGACCATCCAGGTGCTGAACTCCTGGAACACTGAATACTCTAAACGCAATGCAGGCGAGTCCTTCATGATCTGCGGCACACTCTATATCACCAACTCACACCTGACCGGAGCCAAGGTTTACTACTCTTACTCCACTAAAACATCCACCTATGAGTACATGGACATCCCTATCCATAACCAGTACTTTCACATGTCCATGCTGGATTACAATGCCAGGGATCGTGCGCTTTACGGATGGAACAACGGCCACCAGGTACTGTTCAATGTCACGCTTTTCCACATTATTAAAACTGACGATGAATCCTGAGAGACGTAGCCTGAGGTGAGAGGAAAACTATCTGCAGTTACACTATGTAATTACCGTGGTATTGCTGTGAAATAATGGGATTTTTATGTTACAATCAAAAGATGAGTTTAGTTGGAGGTTCTCTGGGGGCCTCTGGAGATGTCATTTGTCAGACATTTGTGCTTAAAATCAAAATCAGATTTGGATATAGACATTAATGAACTTTTAAGACTCTATTTAAATGTTGTTTGTGAAACTTTCAATGTGTGACAGTGGTGTTCAGCTGTAATACTTGATTCAACAAAGAATGTAACAAATATAGCGCTAAAAACTACATTAAAAATAGAAGAAAATCATTACAAACATACTGATCTGTCAGACTGCAGAACTTTGTTTTAGTTTGTCATATATTTATGGAATTAAAGGGATAGTTAAATCTAAAATGTAAATATGCTGTTTGTTTACTCATGAACGTGACTTTTTTTCTTTAGGAGAATATTAAAGGGCCATGAAACCCCCACTGTCTCAGCAGGGTGTTTTCACACTTCTTGTTTGAAAAAAGTCAGGAAAGTGGGTGAGTCCAGCTTTGTTTAGGTGGGAGTGGCGAAAGATGGAAGAGTTTACATGAAAAGCAGAGTTTCATTATGTACACACGCTGATTTTCACAGCGGCAACACAGACACAGGGGTAATGGACAGTGATTTGGAGAGCATCATTGACAGCAGATCTGAGAGCTGTGCGGAAGTGGAGGATTTTAAGTCCATAATATTGTAGTGATATTAATGTACTGTAAACTTAGTAACTAAATCATTTTGACTAAGGTATGTCTTTAAAAACTGAAAGAGTACTGCTGACGATATTAACTAACTTTGCCATCAGAATAAACATAAACAAAGAACACTGATCACACACTTACAGTACCAAATCCATAGAGACAGGACAATTAGCACAAATTGGAACCGCATAATTGCAAACAAAACCTTCATTGCGGCACATTTATAAACAACCCAGGCTCATTGTGAAAACGTAATCCCGTTAACGTTTCTGGAGACCGTGAAATACGTTCTGGGAGGTACATATTTTTGCAGTTTTTGTTTTCGCGAATCCGTGAGAGGCCGCTGTGTGCGCTTTTTCATATTTCGAACGTCTCTCGCCGAGTGCCGTTCATGCCCACGCTGTTCTCGCGTAAACCCACCAGAGGCCACTGTCGAACGACCGTCTGTTTGTCTGACTGACTGAATGATTGACTGGGCGACCGGCCCACCCTCCTCCTTCTCTAAACCAAACCAGTTTTACCGATCACTGACCCGTTCACCCAACCAACAATTTACAAAAGCCGTCCAATAAAAGAAAAGCCCTCGTCTGATTTTTTTTACCACGTTTTCAGGTTTTACCACTTTCTCACCCTGTTATGAACTTGGTCACTTTATTTTTTCTGTTACGGATTCTGTTATTGTCTTACCTGATTTCTGGAACTGCGCTTCCCCGGACTCGTACCCGGTCGTCGTCGCCAGCTCCTCTCTGCGTCTCAAGTCCGCCGACGTACATGATAAGCTAATTGGACAAACTAGTTTCAGCGGGAAAGCCCTCCACATGGAGGTAAGCGGTCAGCCGGTAAGGCTACATAACTCGCAGTCTCCAGGAACGTCCACAGGACTACATTCTCAGAATGAGCCTGAGCACAGACACAGAACATAGACGACCCATGTCTCCGAACAATTCTTCATCCACTTGATTTAATTATGGCTGGCAACACGTGGTGTCTCTCTGAACACTGTAACAGGTAAAAGGAGTCTTCAAAATTATATCATGCATATAAAAGAAGTTGCATCTCGTTCACAACAGAGCATGCTGATTGCTTCGAACCTCAATGACAACTCAATTGAAAACTCAATGACATCACTTTGTACCGGCCGGTACAAACATCCAATCTCCACGCTGGAATTTACCCAATGATCTCATCGCTGTGACACAGCTTCAAAATTTCTTTTCAAACTGGAAGAAGAATTTTCTCTAAACAACACTAAAACAAGCAATTTTCACTTGTTAGCTAAATATATGTGTCCTAATAGTGTTTTTAGCAACGTGAGACACACATATGACTGTCAACATCTCAAAAAATGCGTTTTGGTGTTTCGTGACCCTTTAAAGAAGATGTTCAGCTAATGCTGTGTTCCTTGGTCAGAGTGAAAATATAAACATGAATATCCTTGATTCCTGACGATACATTTAGGTGTTACGAAGCAGAACAACAACAAGAAAGCATTAGTTACAACTTTATCACCTTTAATACACATCCTCTGCAAATGCAATTATTTCTGTCCGAAGTGCAAACTTTGTCAAATTATGATGTAAGAATGAATATAAACTCACAGATGAACTGATGCTGTTTTTCTGAGTTGTATTTAAGCAATAATGAAAAAACAAAAAGTACTAGAAGGCATGCTGTATTATGCATCATGGCTTATTGTTATGAGGTATATTACTGTACATTTAAAACAATTATGATTACTATTTGTTCAAACAACTCATAGAAGATGAGCTGAAACAAACTAATTCTTAAGGTTTTTTGGCAACAACTTAAATTTGTAAAAACTAATAAGCTAACTTGATTCCTTCATGTTCTCTCAACACATTGTGTGGACTCAACACCAAACAGCAACATAGACTTGAATACCTTATTACCTTTATAAAATGGTCACCACAGTATAAATATTAAAATGCAAAATCTATTGATTAAAATACCACTTTTTAAATACAAACGTTTCAAAGTCCATCTTATGTTAATTAGGAAAAATAGTCCCTGACTAGTTACAGCAATAGTTCATGTGTGTATAACTACTAAAGCTCAAATAAAAACATAGACTGGAACTGTTCTCATGCTCTGTCATTTAATTTTTCAACATGATGTATGATGTTTCGGTGTCGCGGTGGCGCAGTGGGTAGCACGATCTTCTCACAGCAAAAAGGTCGCTGGTTCAAGCCTCAGCTGGGTCTGTTGGCATTTCTGTGTGGAGTTTGCATGTTCTCCCCGTGTTCGCGTGGGATTCCTCCTGGTGCTCAGGTTTCCCCCACAGTCCAAAGACATGGTATAGGTGAATTGGGTTAAAGATTGGGTTAAAAATTGGATTGAGCTAAATTGTCACGTATGTGTGTGAATGAATAAGAGTGTATGGTGTTTCCCAGTAAAGGATTGCAGCTGGAAGGGCATCCGCTGCATAAAACATATGCTGGATAACTTGGCGGTTCATTTCGCTGTGGCGATCCCAGATTAATAAAGGGACTAAGCTGAAAAGAAAATGAATGAATGAATGAATAAATGTATGATGTTTTAAACATCATATTATCATATGATAATTCTTAATAAATATGAAAGGCTTTTGATACTACAGTATATTGATGTTTTTTTTTCTGGCTAGGGGTATGTGTAACGACTCACTGATTCAATTCATTCAAAGTGAATCTCCAGGAAACGGTTCACTGATTCAAATGATCCAGTCAGAGTTTGACTGATTTAAAGATCCTCTTCAAGAATTTTAGAGTTTATTTTAGAGTCCAAGTAAAGAATTTTAGAGTTTATCATTGTACATAAAGTAATAATATTTAGGTCACATACAGTATGTCATAAAATACTCTTCTGAATTAAAAATGTCATCTGCATCTTGGATGGTCTGAGGGCAAATAAATTAACATACAATTTACATTTTTGGCTGAACTACAGTATACCTTTTGGAACACAACTCTATATAACTTTATTTTGAAGGAATTAATCTCTAACAGAAATTGTTATTATTAGCTTGTGTTTTCCTAATTGTAATTTTTTCATCCAAGGTACATAATAAAGGGTATTTTGGGGTGAATTGTCTATTCAAAACCAATCCTTGCTGAAAACATTTCACAGTGGAACAATAAATAATTGCTACATTAATTGTTCACTTTTTGAAGTTGTTTTCTGTATGCTTCTATATTATCTGAGCAAATAATTAATTGAATTCGATTTGATTCAAGTTAACTTGTATAGCACTTTTTACAATAATTATAGTCCCAAAGCATAGTCCCAATCATAGTCCTTCATGTCATTATGTTATAGTGAAAATCTGAAAAATGAAGGAGTTGTGTAAAGGGTTGGCTGTACATAAACGTAGTTAACCTGCAGTTAGACAGTATATAAAATCTTTACAAAATTAATAATATTTACAATAATAATATTACATGTTCAATGAAGTCTATATGTGTATTAAGTGTTTGTTGTCCTCAAAGATCTCATTAAATTGATTATTTCAAGAGATTGAAATTTAATCCATTGTAAATCCATTGTGTTTATTTTTTTTAATTTAATGGACCAAACTCCAAACCCCACCAAACTCCAAACATCAGCTAAATAGTTTTAATCACTTAATTGTTTGTGGTGCAAAAAAGAGCTTCCAATGCTTTGGTTTTTCAGATATTAAAATATTATTTATTAGGTTCTTCTGAGGTCTCTCAGTGAACATTTCGTTTTTGCTACTTCTGTTTTTTAAACATTAGACATTCAATTAAAGACAATGATCTCACCATCCCCCCATGCATAGTCTCCAAATTCACACCAGATAGTCTCGTTTGGGCATTGTTTGTGCTGCTTGGATTTTTTTAGATATTAAAATAACATATCACTTTTGTTTCTGTGGTCTTTCAGCCCCCTCACATGCTCTATTTCATCCAAACATCCAAATTCACCCAAAATTGATTTGTTTGTGAAAGTTTCATTTGTGCTGCTTCTGTTATTTGACACTGACATTGAAATAAAACAATGACCTCAGCAGTCCGCTACCTGCACATGCATCTTTAGCATTAGATAAATGACACATAAACAAGCATGCGAAATTGTAAGCATACAAAGCCTTTTTTATTAAGTTTGTTATTGTTTTTATTTTAAACATTTGAGGAATGTTTTATTTAGCATTTAGAAATAAGGACTAACCTGAAGCACACGCTCAAATGCATCTCTTTCACATTTATTTATTTATTTATTTATTTATTTATTTATTTATTTATTTATTTATTTATTTTTATTATTTTGTTTTTTTAATTTGTCACATTTATTTTTTAGCAGAGATGTAAAAAGCAGAAGCCTGGCCATCATTTTGATTGAGATGTACTATCGCTTAAATGTCATGATGCTAATTAAATTAATAATATGCCAATGTCATATGCTAATTGAAATAATAAACTCATATTTGAAAAATTAATCATTAATAAAAAGATTAAGACTATTTTGCTGAAGTTTTGAGTTAGATGGTGAGAAACACCAGAGTGGTGTCACCTTTAACACTGTAAAAATGCTGGGTTCCTCACAATTCCTTCATGTTGTCCTAACACAAATCGATTAAGTTAATTTAATTGCTTTTGCAAATTTAAGTGGATGAACATAAAACAATTAAGTTGTTAAACTCAAGAATTGCATTGATTCAGCTCATTTTAAAATAAGTAGTTTGAACAAGCTGTCAGATATAAAAAACACATGTTCATGCTTTCTTTTCTTTCTGCCAGGAAATGTGTGGATGAGAGAATCTCTGATATTTGATGTCTTTCAATATTATCTTTCATCAACATCAGAGAGTTTACACTTTCTTCTCATTTCCACATTTATTAACCCACACAGAACAAGATTCTTAATTCAGTCACAAAAAGAAAGAATAATGCAAACGCAAATGTCTGAAACTGCCTGATTAATGTGTTCTGTCTGTACACATTCAGAATTCCTGTGCCAGCTCAATGAAACTGCTGATGAAGATTCAGAATATTCAAATATTAACTCAGAACAGCTTAATTATGTTATCGTTTTCTCAACACATTTGATTTGATTTGATTTGATCAGTATTCATGAACGGCAATGACAAAAAGTGAAAACAAAGTCATTGATTTTCCTCTTAAAAGAACATGTGCACATCAGTCTTACTTCCCATCTGCTGATGCAGAAGCAAATCAAACGACAGAGCTAGTCTGTCGAACACAATTACACTTCAGTCAACACATCTCTGCAGGCCCCTGATTCAAAGACACATTATTCAGCAGAGGGAAAACAAGTACGTTTATGTAAGGGATAATGTACAGTCAGCTGGTCATTGTAACTAAACAAAACCTGACAGGGGATCAGGATTTGTTTTCTTTCTTGATTCTGGGTTTAACGCTGTTTAGATATACTGTACGTTCCCTTCCCTATTGCTTATGGGGAAAAATGTTAACAGGAATGACTGGTTTCTTAAATTACAGAGTCGGGATTAAAAAATTATGAATCAACTGTTAAAAACTGTGGTGATATGATCTTATATGAAATACACTACCTGACACAAGTCTTGTTGCCTATGCAAGTTTTATGAACAACAAATAATAACTTGACTTCTAGTTGATCCTTTGGCATCAGAAGTGGCTTATATGAATGGCAAAAGCCTCTAGATTACACTTATTTTACCAAAATAAAATATGATCATGCCTTGATTTTTAATTATTTAATTAGAACAGTAAGTTCGGACTTTGCTCAGACAAAAGTCTTGTCACTTAACAGAAATAATGTACAGTATAGAATATAAAGTCATGGTGCAGTGGAAAAATAATGAATATTGTGTATGACTCCCATGAGCTTGGAGGGCTGCATCCACACATCTCTGCAATGACTCAAATAACTTACTAATAAAGTCATCTGGAATGGCAAAGAAAGTGTTCTTAAAAACTCCCAGAGTTCATGAAGATTCTTTTGATTCATCTTCAATCCCTTCTCCTTCATCTTACCCCAGACATGCTCAATAATGTTCATGTCTGGTGATTGGGCTGACCAATACTGGAGCACCTTGACCTTCTTTGCTTTCAGGAACTTTGATGTGAGGCTGAAGTATATGAAAGAGGAGGGCTATCCTGCTGAAGAATTTGCCCTCTCCTGTGGTTTGTAATGTAATGGTCAGCACAAATGTCTTCATACCTCAGGCTGTTGATGTGGCCATCCACTCTGCAGCTCTCTCACATCACCCTTCCGAATAAAACCCCAAATCATGATTTTTCCTTCACCAAACTTGACTGATTTCTGTGAGAATCTTGGGTCCATGTGGGTTCCAGTAGGTCTTCTGCAGTATTTCTTGGAATGCAGTTCAACAGATTCATCAGAAAAATCTACCTTCTGCCACTTTTACAAATGATCAACTAGAAGTCAAGTTATTATTGGTTGCTCTTATAACTGGGATCAACAACAAGATTTTGTCAGGCAGTGCACAGTATGGTCACAAAAATGACTTCTTCCCTCATAATTCTAAGTTTACATTCTGACATTTTCATTGGAATTAGGAGTTTGCATCTTGCAATTATGACTTTTACTTTGGACTGTCAGTTTACATGCTGCAATTATGACTTTTTTCGGAATTCAGAGTTTACATCTCACAATTCTGACTTTTTCTTTCCAAATTCTGAGTTTACACCTTAAAATTATGACATTTATTCTTGAAATTCTGAATTTACATCTTGCAGTTGTGACATTTAATTCTGAATTCTGAGTTTATGACTTAAACTAATGTGCAAAAATTCAAAAATTTTCTTTATATTCTGAGTTATATTCTGAGTTATATGTTTGTATCTCCCAGTTAAAATGTTGTCTCATAGCAATTCGTAACTTTGATATTTAGTGGCTAACTTCTATTAATTTTTACTCATCTGAACCATTTAATATGATTTGCTCATCCCCCAATGATGGTTTGGTTTTAGGGTGAAGTTTGGTGCCATGCCTCCTTCTAAAAATCATACATTTTCGTATGACTGAACTTATATGAATTCATACAAATGAATAGCCACTAATCTAACAAAATGTTGTGAGATTTAGCTGCGCAGTTCTCACATTTTCCTTAGAAGTATGAGATAGCGTCTTGTAATTCTGACTTTTACTTTGAAATTATGAGTTTACATGTTGCAATTACAACTTTTTACAGAATTCCAAGTTTACACCTCAAAATTATGACTTTTATTCTTAGAATTCTGAATTTACATCTTGCAGTTGTGACATTTTTCTCAGATTTTTGAGTTTATGACTCAAAATAATGTGCAAAAATTCTAAATTGCTCTTGGAATTCTGAGTTTGCATCTCACAGTTTTAATGTTATCTCATAGCAATTCGTAAATTTTGATTTAGTGGCTAATTCGTAATATCTCATTTTAATAATTTAATCTGATTTACTCATGCCCCATGACGGTTGGGTTTTGGGGTTTTGGTGCTAAGCCTCCTTTTTAAAAATCATACATTTTCGCATGATTGAACTTATATGAATTCATACAAATTAGACACTAAACTAAAAAGATTCAAATAGTTACGTTTAGTTTTGAGATTTGGCTGTGCAGTTCTGACAATTTCCATTCTGACTTTTACTTTGAATTACGAGTTTACATCTTTTTTTTCTCAAAATTCTGAGTTTGAGACTGAAAATTTTGACCTTTTCCTTGGAATTCAGAGTTCACAATTTGCAATATTGGCTTTTATTCTCAGAATTCTGAGTTTACATCTTGCAGCTCTCAAATTTATTATTATGTATTATGAGTATTAAATGTATGTATTAAATTTATGTATTATGAGTTTCATCTTTCAGTTGTGACTTTTATTACAGGGTTCTGGATTTAAATCTTGCAGTTAGACTTCTTTTCTTAGAATTCAGTTTGCATCGAACAATTACATCTGTTTTTTTTTTTTTTGTTTGTTTTTTTCAGAATTTTGAGCTGACATCAAACAATTCTCACATCTTTCCTGGAAATCTGAGCTTATGTCTTAAAATGACGACTTTTACATCTTGCAGTTCGAAATAGTGAGAAAGTCACCAGCTATTATTTTTTATTTTATAGCAGGAAATCTTCACTAATCGCTTTTTACAAATGCACTCATGCTTGAAATCCAAATTTGGCTCATTTGGTTCTATTCACACATAACATTAAAGATGTCTAAATGACAGACATTATAATCAGTGACTGATCATGAGAAAAATGAATGGGGATCTTGTTGTAATTTGTGGCGTGTGACCTGGATCCAGTTAGCCTGATGCTCAGGGGTGTCTCACAGTTGACTACAATGCCCATGGCAGGCGATTTGACTGACAGCTCCTGGGCAGATGAATCGGGCTGACTGTCACCCTTTATCAAAGCGAGGGCAGGTGCTGACTGAGACAGGCCAAGCATAGCATATAAGGCCAACACTAAAATTAACTTTCTCAACACCCCTCTCAGCAGGCGGCCAGAAATGCAGACTTTGAAGAAGAAAATGAAGGGGTGAAAAAGACAGAGGAGGCGAGAAGAAGTGAGTAAATGGACTTACGTTGCTGTGGGCGAGCAGCAGGCCTGTGGGTGTTGCAGGCATATGAAGTTGACTCAGCTTTCAGGTGGAGCGTCTGAGCGATTGGGTCTGAATACATTCGACATGGTGAAATGAGAAAGAGAGCGTGTAACATTGCTCAGATTAGCTTGCAACCGCTTATAAACAGCATTGTGTGAAGTGTCAAATGTGGTCAATAACTGTGAGCAGCCTTTTTTTACTGTATATTTTTACATTACCTAATGTTTTTCTACCGCACATTATCAGTAATTGTATTATTTCTTATTGCCTCACAGCAAGAAGGTCGCTGGTTCAAGTCCCGGCTTGGCCAGTTGGCATTTCTCTGTGGACTTTGCATGTTCTCCCCATGTTTGTATGGGTTTCCTCCAGGTGCTCTGGTATAGAGTGAAAATTGTTTCGTAATTCCAAATAAATACATTATGATCCACTAATATATGTAAAGCGATTGTCAAAAGCCAAGCATATTCACAAAATAAATAAAATGAGATCCACAAATAAATCTTAGACTTCCACAAATATTAATTATATTCACAAGTAAAAGTAGATTTGCAAATAAAAACATTCTCACAAATATTTTTTATTCTACAAACACAATTTTGCCTGACATTTATATGTGAATTGTGTTCTGTGCATTTGTAGAGGCTCTTACCAAAAATAACTGCAGTAAACTGAAGTAAAACTGGAGGATAACTGCAGTACAACCACAGTATATAGAAATATAACTGCAGTAAAATTAAGTACAATCGCAAAATACAATAAAGTATAAACACAGTTCAAATACAGTACAATAAAGCTCAACAGCAGTATAAGTTGCAGTAAACTGGAGTAAAAACAAGTAAACTCCATCTTTACTGCATGTGTGCTGCTGCTGTGGTCTAATATGCCAATGGTGTGGTAAAAACTGTACTGCACTTGTGTTCCAAGGGGTTTGTTCTTCAACTTCTTCCAAGAATATTTTGTACTTTCAGGGATGTTTTTTTGGATTCAAGAGTTTATTTGCAAAAACAATAATAATTTTTAAAAATATGCACTGAACTGAACAGTACAACGCAGCAGTAGCCTATACTGTATACAAGGATAACTGGCAAAATTCAGTGCAACTGCACAACTGCAGTATAATGAGATATAAACACAGTTCAACTACAGTGTGATAAAGTTCAACAGCAGTAAAATCTGCAGTACAACTGAAGTAACATTAAATAGACTGAGAGGGGCAATATAGTGATGTGTTAAATAATGCATTGCACTTAGGTACATAAGTATTAAAAGTGCACTTTATTTTTATTGTTTATTGCAGTATTGTAGATGTTTTCTGTAGTTAGTTACACTACTGAAAAGTGCAATACACATATATTGTGGTATTAATACAACTGAAGTACTGAAACCTCATTTGGAAACCATTGTCCACCGAGCAGGAAAAGTAGTAGCTGTACTGCAGTTGTATTGTAGAAAACTTCACTTGTATTACAATAGCGGCATGGCATTTGTACTGTAGTGGTACTTCAGTTGTATTGCAGTAGATGTACTGCAGTTGGTTGTGTTGTAGTACTTCATTTGTATTGCAGTAATACCAGCCTGATCTCATGAGAAAACGTAAGTATTTTACATTTTGTCAGTTTAGTGGCTAATTCTTACAAAATTGTACAATTTTAAAAAGGAGGAGTGGCACCTAACTCCACCTCTAACCGTCATTGGGGGATGAGCAAAGCAGTAACTTTTTGTAAGGGTCGCTGTGGGTATTTGTTGACAGCTCTCTGTGCATTTGTAGATCGCTCTGTGTATTTGTGGATTTTGAAACATTTCTAACATCAAGACGAACACTTATCCACAAATAGATGGACTCCACCCACCTTCTACTTAAACCAATCAGATACCGGCCGACTAAGCTGAAGGAAAATGAATGAATGAATAAAAAAAAAAGAACCAAAAATAATATTTACAAAATTCTATATTCCAAATAAATGCTTAAAGGGATAGTTCACACAAAAATGAGCATTTAATCACTATATACTCACCCTCAAGTTCCCTTTAAACCTTTATGAGTTTCTTTCATCTGTTGAACACAAAAGATGTTTTGAAGAACGCTGAAAACCTGTTGACATCCGTAATAAACAAAACAAATATTATGAAAGTCAAATGTTACAGGTTCCAGCTTTTGTGTTCAACGGAATAAAGAAACTCAAACAGGTGAATAAGTGAAGGCAGAGTAAATGATGACAGAATTTTCATTTTTGGTGCACTATTGTTTAAAATATATACAGTTTACTAAAAATCTCAGAAAATGTCCAAAAATTCCCTCTAAAAATGTTAATAATATTAGAATGATAAATAAAGGATAATGTAACGCTAAACGTTAGAGTAGGTTGAACACTTCACCATCACATGAATATAATGAGTTCTGAAATAAATTCAAATAAAATAAAAAACACTCATTTGAAGTGATACATTTCTCCTATCTGTCCTCTTCTGTGTTTGTACTGTTTCCTGCCATCATTCACTTCCACACCTGAATCAGATTTGTTACTTGTGTCATTGACTATGTTTACATGAACATCAGTCATCAAATTATTGTAATCATAATTCAATATCAGTAATCATACACTGTAAAAATGGACGTGATTTCAACAGTAAAAAACTGTAAAAATGCTATAGTAAACATCCGTAACCTGATTAACAGTATGTTTCCTTAATATATATGGCGAATAACTGTAAATGGACTATCCCAGAATTCCCTGCATGGCACATCACTTTTGAGGCTTTTTGTTGACATTACTATGGAACCTTTTAATCATTTCCCTATCAGTTATGTACATATGTTACATCTAACGTTGATAAACAATGTTTATTTCATGACTTTAATTTTATGTGTTACCATACTGGTGTTTAGTCGCTGTGTGAATCAAACTGATACACTTTTCTGCTTGTGGGAAAAGTTGTTTGTAATGAGCATTGGTTCATTATGTAACTTTCTCATTACCACCTGCATATGGCTGTGTTAAAGTGTCTATCTGTGTAACAGAAGGTTTGTAGATGTTGGTAATTCAAAATACAGACATATTACATCTATAAATTAATGAAATATGGTAGTTTACTGTAAAAATGAGAAATTGCTTTTACTGTTTGTACCGTATTTATAATGGTGAAAACTGCCAACCACAGCTGCCATTTTTTCTGTATAATTCGATTTATGACTTAAGTCGGATTAGGGTAATCAAAAAACGCAGTTTACATGATAGACTCTTAATCAGAGTATTGTCTTAATCGTATTAAAATTGTATTATTGTGTCCGTGTAAACGTACTTCATAGTCTTGTGTTTAGACCCTCAGCTTGCATACAAATCTGTCTTTGTCTTTGTATGCAAGTATCCAGTCACTTGTTGTATTATCTGGTTATATGTGACTAAAGACTTTATACTGCATTGCCCACTGTCATTGTTTGTTCTGGGATATGTAACCATGACAGAAGATCTAACTAAAGAAAAGAAAATGTTGTGGGATTCACTTTTTTTTCATCACATTTTTATTTTTTTTGTCTCTCCTGTTGACAGGAATACACCAGTCATTCAGCTCCTCTGCTTGGAGCAGGAAGAACAGTCCCCTGAGGACTATTCTAAGCACATTTCACTGATGAATCCCAAGACTGCTCTCTGTGTAGTTTCTATATTGTCAGCATCAGTGATCATTCCAGTACAAGGCAAGCTTGACCGTATCAGTTCTTAAAGGGCATCTATTTTACCCCTTTTACAAGATGTAAGATAAACCTTTGGTGTCTCCAGAATGTGCCTGTAAAGTTTCAGCTCAAAATACCCATCAGATCATTTATTATAGCCTCCAGAATCTGATGGTTTTTGTGTCTGAATGCACTGTAGCTGTTTTTAAATGCAAATGAGCTGCTTCTCTTTGCCCACCGTTCCCACGTGCGTGTCCGCTTCTCTTGCGTTACGTCAGATAAACAGCAGTCAGTTACAGAGACAGACTCGGGTGAAGCTGAAATACAGCTCATTAGTCAAAAATACCAAGTAAGTTTATTTGATGATTTTGTTGTGGAGATTATTCAAGCCTTTCTGAAATGATGAGTCTCACACATATGCTGTTTGCAGTACACACATATTAGCGTTTACTGACACCATGCAGCCATGGTGATTATAGCGGTTTAGGATTGCATATCGATTTTACTCTCTTTATTACAAATATGCTGTTTTAAAAACTTCTCATTTTAAAAAATCTCAGAGAGTTGAAAAAGATAGTTTAATCCCAGTTTCTTGCAAAACGAAAGTCACCAATCAGATACCGGCCGACTAAAACATCTTCATGAAAACTGAGGGCATCAGAAGACTTTATTCTGGACTTTGTTTTAGTCCTACACAGCTCCTCGTTTCTTCATTCTTTGAGTTTCCACCAGTCCCAAACAGTTGACCATCTATTTCATCCAACTGTGTCTCCACCGATCCCTATCTCCTTTTCCCCCTGACTCTCCACTGGTCCCACACAGCTTCTTGTTTTCTCCATACCCTAAATTTTCACTGGTCCTGCCCAGATCTGTGTCCATGGTCCTCCATCATAGACATCTGCTCCTCCAAATGTGTCAGGTTTCTCCACCCCTCTTGCATCAATAGACTTCTTTGGCTCCACCTTGGTTCTCCAAACCTGCAATTTCACTCTGTTTCATGATCACCAGCGATCTAGCCTCTATAGATCGCTGGAGAACTACACAAACAACACATGAACTACAACTACCAGGATGCTTTGCACCAATCTCTCCTGCCTCAGCTGACGGTCATTTGGACACACACAGAGCTGCGGTTCATTTCCACTTATTACTAAGACTATGTATACCAGTTTGTGCTTCCCTCTCATTGTCTGTTGTTCTTTGTTGCTCCCATGATGCCAGTGTGTTTCCTGGTTTGTTTTGTCTTAATGTGCGTCCCAAATCGCATACTTATGCACTATTCTATGCCATTTTGTAGTATAAATAGTGTTAGTAGTACAATACACTAAAAAACTCTAAAATAATAAGTGCACTTCAATTACTCGGATGATGCACTTGTTCAACCGGTAAAATGAAATGTGGAATGATGGACACTTCACACACTCAATGACCGCAGCTTTGCTCATTGCTCTTTGCTTTGCACATGTTGGATAACTTTATTTATTTTGGATTTTGAAAGTAAAGTTCTCCTACGAGAGTGATTATAGCACCTCCCGATGGTGAATGCGGTTATTCTCATGGCAGGTATTATTTGGTAGTTTAGTCATTTATTTCACTAATTTGGCAACCGTCAAACGTCCTCAGGGACTCAGTTTGAATTTCCGCTTAGTAAAAAAAACATTAGTGTTGCATTTGGGACGACACTAGATACATATGCTCTGCTGTTGAATGTGTAAGTGCATAAGTACATAGTGCATAAGTGCATAGTGTATAGTGTGCCATTTGGGACGCAGCTTTAGTTTTATTTTAGTTTTGTTATGGTCTTTTATTAAATGCATGTTAAATGCTGCATTTGGATCCGTATTTTGTTTCTCTCCTCTGCACTACACATGGGACCACAACAGAACAAACAAAACACAGACAGAGTTATACTCTGGTTCTTCATCTTTGTGCAGTAAGGCTAGGATGCAGCTCTTCAGAAATGGAAAACTATGCTATTAAGCTACACAGAGTACTTGAGCTAATTTGAAGGTCACAATGACGTTGGGAGCTCCGTATCTATTGACTCTGCAGAAAGTTGGAGACTTCTGCTAACTGTGATCCTCAACATGTGCTGACCCAAATTTATTTGTTCCCCCTTTATTATAATACCACTAACAGTTAAGCTTGAAATATTTAGTATTGAGGAAATTTCTGGACAGGTGGCAACCCATGCTTGAATCCACTGAGCTCATAAGAGTGACTCATTCTTTCACAGATGTTTGAATTAGTCTGGATGCCTAAGTTCTTGACTTTAAACACATGTGGCCACAAAAGCTATTGGATTTTGAGGAGTGTCCTAAACTGGGTAGTGTTATTTCAATAAGTAGGACATGATCCTAGAGCAAAATTATTGTTGGAACAACATTATCACAGATATTGTCACTCATCATGAAGATATGAAAATATGTCTGATAATCGAATAATCCATATTGTCAGCAAATATTTGACAAATGTAGCGGAATTACAGCCGGCCTCTTTGTTTTTCTTCTTGACTTGAATTGTTTACTTGACTTCACTTTTGTTTTTGACCTCATGCTTAGTTCCATTGCTGAATAACCAACCAGAGTTTAGCCAAAAGCCGACACTGATTCTACATGCTGAATTGGGCCAACTCGATCCGACATGAAGCAGACGAGATGTGACATGTAGAACACACCAAACCAACTGCAGGACTGCAAACCGACATTGTCCAATGGCCCAACGGAGCCCAACAGCCAACCATCAGATTGATGTGTTAATTAATAAACCTTTAGGGTTATGTGCTTCTACACCATTGTTATTATCCAACAATTGATCCCCTCTGGTTTTGGGAATAATGGGGTTAGGTTTAGGGGTAGGGATTAGGTATGGATTACAATTTCAAACAGGAATGATGTTCCAAAATCAACATACATGTTAATCCAGGATTGCATCCTACTGGGCATAATCAGACCCATCTCCCAAAGCTTTTGTCAATATTGTTTATATACATATACATATACAATGCCTGAAACATTAAGTTTCAGAGATGGTATAATCATTTATGCAGGGCACTGTATATTAATAACTGCATTAGGTATGAATTTGCATAATTTTAAACCAATGGCTAGGTGAGCCTTATAATCATTCATTCATTCATTTTTTTTTTAGCTAAGTCCTTTTATTAATCAGGGGTCGCCACAGCGGAATGAACCACCAACTTATCCAGCATATGTTTTATGCAGTGGATGCCCTTCCAGCTGCAACCCATCACTGGGGAACACCTATACACTCTCATTCACACACATACACTGTGGACAATTCACCTGTACCGCATGTCTTTGGACTGTGGTGGAAACTGGAGCACCCAGAGGAAACCCACACAAACACGGGGAGAACATGCAAACTCCAAACAAAAATGCCAACTGACCCAGCCAAGGCTCAAACCAGCGAACTTCTTGCTGTGAGTTGACAGCACTAACCACTGTGCCACTGCACCACCGCCTTTATAATCATTTTTGAGACCTAAGATTCCCATTACTAGTTGGCTTGAGAGAGTCTTTTCAGCTCTACCAGCTCAGGGCTGCCCTGAATCATCTTCAACATATCTTTCTATTCTGTCAAGGCAATGAAGGTCAGCACAAAGAATCTCTAAATTAATCTGATGAATTAAGGTTTCACAGGCATCGGCATTTTATTTCTAAATGCAAATAGCTTGACAAACTTCTCCAGTAGGGAACTTGCTGCTAGTGTCCCGTTGACAATCCAGGCTGGTCATCAAGATTAATTATAGAACGTTAAAATTATTAGTTTATCTTAAATCTCGCCTTTCAAGCCATTTGAAAATAAAAAACTATCTTAGCATTCTCTGTTTCTTTCCTATTGTAACATCCAGGGCCTGAAGTTAACATCTAATGCCAATGAATAAAGAAAAAAATTTATTATTAACAGTATATAACTATAGTATATATCTATAGTATATAACTATTACACATCAGTTTCTTCCTTCTTTTTTTTTGCATTAAAATTTATTCTAGCAATGTGTGAGAGTGGCACGTGGATTACCAAATTACAATTATCAAATTACAAAGACTGCATTGCTATAATTTTAATATACAATTACATATTCATTATTAGCATTATTATTAAGTAAACTATTTATTTGTTTAAAGCTATTTATTTAAATGTGAGCAGTACCTTATGATGGTCTCCAGATTGGATCAGGGTATCACATAAACTGTATAACTTTACTTATAATATAGATTTGAAAATATTATATCCACCAAACATCTTCCTAAGTGTACAATAAAATTTAATTCAGTCAACAAAATACACTTGAAAAAAGAATTTTGCTGCTTGTTCAAACTACTTAAAATGAGTTAAAACAAAACAATTATTTGGGTTTTTTTGTGACAACTTAATTGTTTTATGTTCAATCCCTTTTAATTAGTAAAAACGATTAAGTTAATTTAATTGATTTGTGTTGGAAAAACAAGTACTTGTTTGGAACCCAGCATACAGTGTTCTCTAAATAAATTAATGAATAAATATTATCATTTAACTTATTATTCTTAAAACATTATCAGAATTATCTATTATTATAATAACTCAAATTACCATCTTTTGGAAGGTTTAGCACATCACTTGTTTACAATAATAATTCTTTATGTCAAGAGTTATCAAATTTTCTCTTGAATCTCTTTGGGTTTCAACATGATTAAAAATTTTGTTACAACTTCATAACTTAGATAAATTGCAACTTTTTAATCGTTCGAAATTCGCATTAATCTATGACTACTTTATGCTCTTCTACAAAAGCCTCATCAAATAATGCTAACCATAAAACCAAAGACCCATTTTCAAAACCCATTAGAAATCCCCAAAGGAAATCAATAGCTCGAAAGTGCTAATTATTAGGCTTTTGGGACTGTTCTGCTGTAGTGGACATCACCAAGCTCAAGAAACACGATCTATTGTGTACTGTAAAGACAGCACTGCCTCCTAGTGGCTCAAAACATACGAGCACAAAACTGAAGACCATCACATTTCACCTTAGTTTTTTTTTTTTTTTTACAAAAGAGGTACAAAAAATAGAGAAAAGAAAAACTAAATAACTTGAAGTGAACTCGTGGCTCATTATGTGAGAAACTCACCGTCTACTTCCAGCGACAGCAGCGTTTACTCTTCAGCTCCTCCTGATGAATGCCTGATTTGTGGCTAATTATTCACTGTATTGATCACTGGAGACTCCTGTCTGTTCATTTCCAGCGGTGGAGAGCACTTCCTCTCCATTTGACATCCTCATTAGGGTTCAGCAGGAGATATTCAGAAGCTGATAACTTCTCACTCAACAAGCACCAGGCAGGGGCTACACATGAGGAGTTATGGCCTGTTCTGCTCATTTAGACATGCTGGATGAAAACACTGATTCTTTCAGAGGCTGGGAGACTTTTGTGTGGCATGGGTTTCACCTGGAGGACTGGAAAAGGCATGGAGTTATTAATAGAATCGCCTATTTTGAGGTAATCACTTTAAATTTGGTGTGTTATTTTTCTCCTAGTGATGTTCAGTGTGTTGCAGTTGTATGTTGTGTCATATTGGGTAGGGTACTCATGACTAGGGCCAGACAAAATCTCCTGACATTTTTTGCTATTTCTCTGGAGAATGTTGTAAAAAATAAAATAAATAAATATGTGGATTTATTTGGAATGATTTCAGGAGTATCATAACAAAAAAAAAACTTAATATATGAATTTAAAAAATAATACCTTTTTAAATTATATGGAATTTTTACAATTCAAATCCAATTAGGTCCACTTGTAAACAAAGCAAGTCTTATGTATATTTACTCAAAGACAAAAAAAATTACTTTACAAATTGTTTTGTAAATAAATCATATGAACATTTTCATATTAGTCAATAATATTACTGAAATTAATTTAAAAACTGACTAAATAAAAATTTAAGGTGACGCAGTGGCGCAATAGGTAGTGCAAGAAGGTCACTGGTTCGAGCCTCAGCTGGGTCAGTTGGTGTTTCTGTGGGGAGTTTGCATGTTCTCCTTGCATTCATGTGGGTTTCCTCCGAGTGCTCCGGTTTCCCCTACAGTCCAAAGACATGCAGTACAGGTGAATTGGGTAGGCTAAATTGTCTATAGTGAGTGACTGTGTATGGATGTTTCCCAGAGATGGGTTGTGGCTGGAAGGGCATCCGCTACATAAAACATGTGCTGGATAAGTTGGCGGTTCATTCCGCTGTGGGGACCCCGGATTAAAGAAAGGGACTAAGCCGAAAAGAAAATGAATGAATGAATAAATATAAATTTACACACATTTACTAAAGTATAAGTAAATTGGGTGAGCTAAATTGTCATATAGTGTACAGTATGTGTGTGAATGGAAGTGTATGGGTGTTTCCTAGTGAAGGGTTGCAGCTGGAAGGGCATCCACTGCGTAAAACATATGCTGGATAAGTTGGGGGTTCATTCCGCTGTGGTGACCCCAAATTAATACAGGGACTAAGCCGAAAAGAAAATGAATGAATTAATGAATGTTTTGTGGTGATTGTAACCATAAGCTTATCTTTAAACAAATAACATTAATTAATTAATTAATTAATAGTTAAGAAGCATGTAATTCAAGATGTATTTCAATACTATATTTTAAATATTAATATAAAACATGACAATCTAATTAAAAAAATCATTATAACATATAGTTTTATAGTCTAGGCCACATTTTTTAAAGTTTGGACCCAGTACTAAAAATATTTTTGCATACAGGCCAAAACTGACCTGATGGTATTATGATAGTTACAAAAAAAAGTTTATATATCTATATACAGTTGAAGTCAGATTTATTTATCCCCCCTTTGATTATTATTATTATTTTTTTTATATTTCCCAAATGATGTTTCACAGAGCAAGGAAATTTTCACAGTATGTCTGATAATATTTTTAAAGTTTTATTTGTTTTATTTCGGCTAGAATAAAAGCAGTTAATAATTTTTTGATAAACATTTTAAGGTCAAAATTATTAGCCCCTTTAAGATATATATTTTTTCGAAGGTCTACAGAACAAACCATCGTTATACAATAACTTGCCTAATTACCCTAACATGCCTAGTTAACCTAATTAACGTAGTTAAGCCTTTAAATGTCACTTTAAGCTGAATAGTGTCTTAAAAATTATCTAGTGAAATATTATTTACTGTCATCATGGCAAAAAAAATTAATAAATCAGTTATTAGAGATGAATTATTCAAACTATTATGTTTAGATATGTGTCAATAAAATATTCTCTCCTTTAAACAGAAACTGGGGGAAAATAAACAGGGGACTAATAATTCTGACTTCAACTGTATATATATACACATGTATAGGCCTGTCACAATAATCAATATATCGACTTTTCGCACAACACATGGATATGACCTCTGTCATTTTTGGTTATGGAATATATATCGCCCATACATAAAAACCAACTCTAGCAACATTTTAGCTGATTGTGCAACATCTTTATCTCTATTGAAGGCGTCAGTGTCAGTATTTACTATAAATTACTATAGTATATTTTCATGTGGGTTCTTAGCAACAGAAAATAGATTTGGTAGCAGATATCGCAGCCTCTGTTACTTTTTAATTTTTATTATTATTTATTTAGGATATGCATTTTCAGATTTTGATCCAATGCCTGATTAATATACTGTTAAAATGACTATAATGAAATTAAATATTCTAAACAATAAAATATTATTTGTTCTTTGGAAAAGTGTACTTGCATTGTGATGATATTATATTGTCATTCTGGCATAATATAATGAGTGGCATAAAGTCCTAAAATGACAATAATATCATTTATCGCAATATATTTTGGTGCAATATATAGTACAACAAAAAATAGATATCGTGACAGGCCTATATACATATTTATATTCATTCATTCATTTTTTTAAGCTTAGTCCCTTTATTAATCAGGGGTCGCAACAGCGGAATAAACCGCCAACTTATTCAGAATATGTTTTGCGCAGCAGCCGCAACCCAACAGTAGGAAACACCCATACACTCTTGCATTCACCCACATACACTACAGCCAATTTAGTTTATTTAATTCACCTATACTACATGTCTATGGACTGTGGGGGAAACCAGAGCACCCAGAGGAAACCCACACCAACATGGGGAGAACATGCAAACTCCAGACAGAAATGCCAACTGACTCAGCCGGGGCTCGAACCAGCGACCTTCTTGCTGTAAGGCGATTGTACTATCCACTGCGCCACCGTGATGCCCACACATGTATATGTACGATTTTTTTTTTTACTAAAATATACTAAACAACTGCAACCTGTAATAATATTAGTAGAAAAACTTGATCTAAAAATATGTTAATGTGGAGTATTAAACATGAATTTTTAATGAATGTGAATTATTTAATGCAGATAGTGTAGTAACATTTAATTATGAAATAATATTAAACATTACATGTTTATTACAACATTCTATTTTACATGCTAAAATGGTATTTGTAATATACTACTACTGCTATAATATAATAATAATTATCAATTTTATTATTTATCAGGAACTACAGTACATTTTCATTTGATATTAGAGGTGTCCTGTGAGTGCTGTGGTCATCTCTATCTGGTGCAATCTACATTTTGACAGTAGATCTGATATCTCAGCAATGCTGTGCTCACTTCTCATCATAATGTTTCTCATCAATATGCTGATAATCAAGGCTAGACTATCAAGGAAAGGCCATATAAGGTTTGAGCGTGATGGGGAGTCGTCTCTTCTTACCCAAAGGATTAAAGTCCAAGCACTTGATGATATGATAGTTGACAGTGTTATTGGGGTTCAGGCTGCAGCGGGGCTGATGAATTGCCCCTCGCCGTCAGAGACAAATATAGACCAGCCTGCAGCTCCGAATCCAAGACATGCCCCTCATGTCTGCTCATGTGTCTGCACTGAATGTTTTGACTACACCAAAGACAAATTTCTGCTCACAATTATGCCAAATAATACATGAAAGACCGGGCCCTGCATGTTTTCTGTAACTGTAAAGTCTCTTTAATCTTTAAATTCTTGTAAGCTCCAGTGAAAATATGCAACTACTGTATGTCAACAAGATACCCAACTCGATCTGCCTGTGAGGTCATCATGAGATGCCATGGCTTTACCACGTGAGGGTCGGATAGCATCAGTTCGCTAAGCGCCCTCGGCAGGGCTCACCTACAGTACAGCCCTCAATAGGCATCATGGAATGTCTGAACTTAAAGGATTTGTTCACCGTTGCGCACTTCATAAAGACCAGGTGTGAGCACGGCCTGAAAGCTGGTGAAAACAAGGATAAGAATTATGTCTTTTTTGAGGTGGAGATCCTGGACCCCAAGAGCAAGGCGCAACTCTGCTACCTGGATAAGGTGTGTTGTCTTGTGCAGCTCAATGTTTTTGTAGGATTTCGATTTTTGTGTATTTTTATGTTTAGTCATTTGGTTGGGGGTTTTGTCCATTTTTTTAAATGTTTTTTATGTTGAAATTGGTATGACATCAAAAAAGTACTCTTATTTTTAATGTATATTGTAGTGCTTGTTAGAAACAATGTATCTGAGCACTTCATTATTGTGTAAAAATGAATTTATTCTAATAACTTTCCCTTCCCCTCGAAATGACTTTGCGTCACTTCTGGTCACATGGAATGCCTTTAGGGCGGAGCTATCAGTGTGGGTCTCATTTTTGTCCTGCCTTCACAAGAGGCAGAGGTTTGAACAAATTAAATACGATTCCTTCTGTAAATTTAGCTCATCATTGGGCACCTGGAAACATTCTGCACCAGAGGGTACTGATATGACAATAATTCTCCACAACTGAGAACAAAATAGCGGTCAAATCTTCCTTCATTTTATTAGCAACCCCCATTTTCCAGCGATCCAATTGGTTCCCGAAGGACTAAACAATGCACCACCCTACATTTTTTCAATATTTTACTTAATTTACAGTACGATTTGATATGCTGAAAATAACATTTTTCTTTCATAAAGATGACAGCCTTGGTAAAACTACCATTCACAGAGATCAGGAAAAACAACTTAAACCTGGCATAATGTAAGTTTGACACCCAGTGGTTGGACTAGGTATTGCACTCCTAGATCAAAACACACACAAGTGCAGGTTGCCAGATTGATGTGAGTGTGCCTGATGATCGGCCTAAACACCCATTTAGGGCTGATTTAAATAGTGTCTATACAAAAGCAACGGCACTTGAAAAAAGGAATATTTTTTATATTATATGGGGTTTTTGTCCTAACCAACACCTGGAATTTATATTTTTAGAAACAGCTTCAATTTCTTGCAGGTGAACAACAGAAAACTTGATGACACGATCACCTCACATATGCCTCATTTGCTTTATTCATAGTTAAATGCTAATAATGTGAGTTTGAATGTAATTTTACATGACATTTATTGCCATAAACTGAAAGCAGCAGCAGAAAGTTCACCTCAGATCTTGAAAATAAAATAAACCATTTGAAATTGAACTTTAGAACTGTGACTCAGTGCAAACCAACACATATCAGTTTAATATGTTTTATTTAGATTATAAACCTTACCATTTCATGCGTGAGTGCACTATTTTGTGCTTCTGAATGGCTGTATTTAAATTTCTGTGGGGTATAGTCTGGTGCAAACAGCCAAATTGCTTATCATTGCAAATCTCATCACGCAGCGTGTTGTTAGGACACGGGGTTACAATGTAACCTGCTCACCTAATGTTTACGTTCATAATATTTATATTATTTGCTAATTTATAACCTCATGTGGAACTCTGAATCTGCATCTCTTTTCGGAGTCTGCTACTGTCAACCGGAGTTCGCATTTCGGTCACGGACGCATGCTTTGCCTTTCTAAATGAATGAATGAATAAATGAAATACACGGTTTTCTATCAAAGCATCCCAGGGTGCTGAAATATAGTTGGTAATGATATAAGTGGCAATGGGCAGGTTAAAAGAACCAAAACAAAGACAGCGTTCCAGCACGTAACAGACATTTTCAAGGCAGAACATCTGACTTCAGCATTGTTTTTCATGTTTCTTAAATATCAGCAAACATATTATCGTATTTTTATGCTTAAGACGAGTCAAAAACTTACATACAGCATCTTTAAGATTGTGCTTTTTTCCCATATCATGGTGTACATCAAATTGAAGCGGTCCTGAAATGAGAAAAAAATTTGTAAGGCGGTGATTGATTTAATTCTTTGGAAACCGATTGTATTTTTGTAAGATGGGCATTACTAAAAAATGAAGATTGACGAAGGCAGGGCAGAAACGAGACCCTTTAATAGCCCCACCCACAGGTATTCCATATGATCAGAAGTAAAGAAAGCCAAGAAAAGTCATTTCGAGGGGGCTGAGAAGGTTATGGAACTTGATTAAAGATTATGAGAGCAAATGGATATTTACAAAATAATGAAGTGAACAGATAAATTATTATTTCTGACATTTTTGTCCAAATTGAGTTATTAACATATTCTTACTAAATGACAACCTATTTACATTATGGGATGTTTTTTATAAGTTTTTTTTTATATTTTGAGACTTTTTATTAAAAAAAACAAATGTTACACACATATTGTTTGCGATGGAATGCAAAAACTTTGAAGCTCAATATCTCAAAATCATTCAGAACGCAGATAGAACCTTATATTTCCAAGGTGACAATGTCTATAGACTGAGCACTTATCACCATTTTCTATAAATCATGTTTTTGTCGTTTACAGATACAATAACAGTTTTATTTTGACACACTTTTGATACCCATTTTCAAAAAAGTTCTGTTTTCAGGCCAGTAAAACAGTATTATTAATGTAAATGAACAGATCATGTAAGAATTGACTCTAATATAACACAATATAACTGCTTAATACGAAGTACTTAATAATACTATTTTTATATATTTTTATATATATATATATATATATATATATATATATATATATATATATATATATATATATATATATATATATATATATATATATATATAAAATATATGTTTTTATAATCACCCACCTCATGATTATAAGAGCAGATGGTAGATTATAAAAACTCATTTGGCAGTGAAACAAAAAAAAAAAAAAACTATTTGCACTGTGTAAAAATAGCACATTTTCCTTGTGCTATTTACACCAACTGCAAGTAGAGTATAGAATATAAACATAGACAATAGAATAGAATAGAATAGAATAGAATAGAATAGAATAGAATAGAATAGAATAGAATAGAATAGAATAGAATAGAATAGAATATAGATTATATTGACACTATGGGTGAATAGTGATTAGGGACTGTTTATGACTTGTGAATTGCGTTTTTTGCACTGCAGATTGTGAAATATTCTATTTAAACTATATGCTAAAAAAGTCTTCAGTAAGTGTATTTTGATCATGTTATTTATACTTAGTGAAAGTATAGATGCAAGTGATTGACAGCAAAGGCTACACCTTCCCCTAATTCTAACTTTTAACACTTTCGTATTAATACCCGTTAGGAAATTTATTAAAATCAAATGAGAGAGCTAGGATTGAATGTCAAACGTCTTTATTATCATTTTTATTTTGACTATTTAAATCAGACATTGGTGGGTGGAGACAGTGCATATATATATATATATATATATATATATATATATATATATATATATATATATATATATATATATATATATATTGCAGTGTGGGCTACAAAAAGACACTGCAGACTTGTTTTTGCAAGGTTCTGTGCAAAAATGCTCCACTTTTACTATCGTACACGATTTGTGAAATTAATGTTTTACTGTTTACATACAGTACCACATACCACAAATAAACATGCTCTGTAGCTCATCTGGTAGAGCACTGTGCTTATGATGCAGAGTGTTTGGGTCTTGTGAAAAGTAGATGTAAAATAAACAGCATGGCTACTTCAGGAAAATGCATTTTTATTGCATATGGTTAGAGTAAAATTTAGTATTGGTGACATGACATTTCTGATCTTTTGTAAAATGAGCTGTGCTTCAATCTTGCTTATTTTTGCATATTTGCACCACTCACTGGACTTTTCACTCTTTAGGTGCGTTTTCCAAAAATGCTGTCACTGGCGCACATTTTCATGAGCCTGTGTTGGCCACAAATCATATCTGAGTAAACAATGATCTTTTGATGGAGATTTACAGCTGAAAACAATTCTTAAACTTTCTCAGGTGGAGCCCAGTGCCACCATCGCTGAGATCAAGTCTTTGTTCCACAAAACATGTAAGTATTTTTTATGTTTTGCTTTTGAACAAGACAAAAGTTTATCGTAAATATGCTTAAATTGTCAAGCTGGAGTTTTAAGCTAATGTAAATATTACAATTCTTGAATTCCCTACAGACCCCAAGCTTTATCCATCACGACAAGCACTGAAGTTGCATCCTGGTAAACCTAAATGTTTTATTTTGTTTTATTTTATTTATTTTAAGTATTACCATGCATTCCAAAATGTTCTTTCAAACTGTGTAAATTCTCTTCACTAGTCATTAAAAAGGCTAGGTAAAATAAAACATTCTAGAAGAATTAAAGCCTAATACAGTAGCCAGATGCTTTTGCAGTCTTAGATCTGGAACAGCTGTGTGCATGCAACATATGTGCATGTCTGCACTTCTCCTGCCAAAATTTCAAGCATCATTTCACACTAGAGAAGGCCAAAGCAAGAAAACTACACCTTTCAAACAAACTAAACTGTTAATAAAGCCTCAGCATCATTTAGGAACAAATCTGTTGTTTTGTTGGCTATTTAATCTGAGGTGCATTTGATTTGCTTCAATAATTCTTGCTATCATGACTGATTTGCTTGATTCTCAGAGGGAAAAGCCCTCAGTGATGAGGATGTTTTGGAGGATCTGCCAGTGGGCACAACCGCAACAATGTTCTTTCAGGACCTCGGCCCACAGATAGGCTGGACTATGGTAAAGAAAGCAATCTGATGTTTATTTAAACATGATGAGCTCATATGGAGTATTTGAAAAAGTTGCTGTTTTTGTTGCGGGCTGATTGTAGGTCTTTCTGGCAGAGTGTCTTGGGCCGCTATTTGTTTACCTGCTGTTCTACTTTCGGCTTCCATACATCTACAGACACGAATATGACTACATCCGAAGTCCACTTAAAGTTGTCAGGTAAGTTTTGACTGAAAACGCCCATTCAGATTAGCTTAAATACATGATCGTTCCCACTTTTTTGGCAAATGTAGTTATTAACAAATGCAGTTAATTAGCCGTCCTGTGAAGTTCATTTTAAAAAAATATTTCCCAAATTCTGTTTAACATGGCAAGGCAGTTCTTACAGTATTATTTTTATATACAGTATACACTACCAGACAAAAGTCGCTTATCCAAGTATTAGGAACAAGAAATAATCATTTCTAGTTGATCATTTGGTATCAGAACTGGTTTATATAAAAAGCCAAAGGCCTCTAGATTACACTTATTTTACCAAAACAAAAAATGATCATGCCTTGATTATGATTTAATTAGGACAGTAAGGTCTGACTTTGCTTAGACAAGTCTTGTCACTTAACAGAAACAATGTACAGTATAGACTATAAAGTCATGGTGCAGTGGAAAATTATTAATATTGTGTATGACTCCCATGAGCTTGGAGGACTACATCCATACATCTCTACAATGACTCAAATAACTTATTAATTAAGTCATCTTGTAGGACTCCCAGAGTTAATTAAGATTCTTTGGATTCATCTTCAATGCCTCCTTCATCTTACCACAGACTTGCTCAATAATGTTCATGTCTGGTGACTGGGCTGGCCAATCCTGGAGCACCTTGACCTTCTTTGCTTTTAGGAACTTTGATGTGGAGGCTGAAGTGCTAAAGAAGCTGCCCTCTCCTGTGGTTTGTAATGTAATGAGCAGCACAAATGTCTTCATACCTCAGGCTGTTGATGTTGCCATCCACTCTGCTGATCTCTCACACAGCCCCATACTAAATGTAACCAAATGATCAACTAGAAGTCAAGTTATATATATATTGGGGTTGGGGGTCAATATCATTAGCCCAGTCAGGATTTTATTCCTTTGATTGGTTACAGGACATCTGTTGTCCAGTGACTTGCATAATAAGCCTACAGTTTGTACATATATTGTACATATTTACATGATATGTAATTGATTTATTTTATCTTTGCCATGATGACAGTACTTAATATTTTACTAGAAATATCTTAAGATACAATTATTCAGCTTAAAGTGCATGTTAAACACCTAACTGGGTCAATTATGTTACTAGGCAAGTTTGGGCAAATTGGGCAAACCATTGTAAAACGATGGTTTGTTCAGTAGACAATCGAAAAATAAATATTGCTTAAGGGGGCTAATAATATTGACCTTAACATTTTTTTTATTACAAACTGCTTTTATTCTGGCCAAAAAAATAAGGGAAAAAATAAGACTTTCTCCAGAAGAAAAAATATCATAGGACATAATGTGAAAAATTCCTTGCTTTGTTAAACATCATTTGGGAAAAACTTGAAAAAGAAAAAAAAAATCGTAGGAGGGTTGATAATTTTGACTTCAACTGTATGCGGCAAACAGTTTATATTTGACTCTGCTACAGGCTGGCTTGCTGGTGCCACTGTCTTCATTACATTAAGAAGCTTGTGGAAACTATTTTTATCCATCGCTTTTCTGACGGAACAGTACCTTTACGCACCATCATGCTGGTATGTTAGTCTCTGTATTTTTAAATACAAAATCTTCATGATTTTTGACTTTTCTAGAGCTAAAATGAGACAACATGCTTTCTAAAGTCTTATTGTGACTCACTCCTAGCTTAGCGCATTAGCTAACACATCTGACGTGCTTATGATGTTGGCATTAGTCCAGTGGTGTCAGTGAAGCACAGAGGAGCTTATATTCAGGGGATATTTGGCTTCTTTCCATTAAGCGTCCTCTTGCTGGTTTAAATTATGCTCCTACAGTATCTTTCAACACACTCTGAGTACATATGCTTTGACCATATGGAAGAGGCGATCAAAATATTGCCTGTTCATGGGAATGCTAATCCTGCAAATGGGGGAGGATGCAAATGAAGTTAAACAGCTGAAGCACAGGCCCACAATTAAGGTTTTGTGTTATTATTAAAGGGTTAATTCACCCAAAAAAGAAAATTCTGTTATTAATTAGCATAATTTTGTTTTAAATCACTGATACCTTCATTCGTCTTCAGAGCACAAATTTAGATATTTTAGATGAAATCTGAGAGCTCCCTCATCCTCCATAGACAGCAATCATTCTGAATCATCCAGAAAGGAAGAAAAAACATTGTCAAAATGCATATTCAGTGATTCAATCAGAATATTGTGATGCTACAAAATACTTTAGTGCACATATAGAACAAAATAATGATTTTATTCAACAGTTTCTTCTCCTCAGTGTCAGTATATTGCGCATGTTTATGGACACTGTGCATTGATGTAGACCCTTGTACGGGATCAACCTACGGATCAATCTACGGTAAAATATTGAAAATATTGAATATTGAGGTTTTATTAGCTTTTATTAGTTTTACACATTATCGACGATTTGTCCAGCAAATAGAAGACAACCTATTTTACCAATCTCCTTTATATTATTTCCGTGGTCAATGATAAAAACATAACACAAGTATTGGGTTAAATTTTAGAAAGGTAACAAAATCTACAGCCCAAGGCACATAAACACCAACACAGTTCTTACAAAATGAAACAAATATGTATTCAAAACCATTCTCCATAGCAACCCATCCAAGGCTGCTCCTCGTCGACGGTGTTCATCAGTTTTCATCGACGTATTGTTATGGAGCTTCGGGGTCGGGTTGCTCCCAAGAAGGAACCCACCGTACTCTTTCGTCAACCAGTCTGCAAACGAAACAAGAGACCCTGTCAGATACACACACATACATTCACCAAAATACGGTGACCCCCAGCAATGGGAATTTACACACTCAGTATCTGGAAATGGTCTGGAAATGGGTAGTCAGCTGGGATGGTCCTCTTGTCCCCTCGCTAGGGGTTGGGAGGGTAGGGGTTGCCGTTAGTGCCCTACAGCTACAATGGGAAGGAGGGGGAACACTGGCCTGGCAGTGGAGTGAAGTTGGCCGGTCTGCCCCCTGCCGGCAGCCTGACCGCCACTTACCATTGGTGCCCCCCTGATTTCCCATTACCTGTAGTCACCATGGTAGGCAACGGATCTGCCTACGAAAGTTGATAGGGCAGACATTCAAATGAACCGTCAGCACCATGGGGGCAAAGCAAGGCCGGACTCCTACACATAAAGCAGACTCCTACACATGGGTCTTGCTCCGCCAAGGCATCACGGCCGCTCATAGGGTGCACGAGTTGTGTAGAGAAGCAGCTCGACCATTCCTGCGTTCAATCACAGAGCTCAGGCATTGGCAAATCTAAGTCCACAAAATCCCTAGTTTTCCGAAAACTCGATGGCAGGTCAGAGATCACCGGTGGCAGGGGCGAAGACCTCCAGGTGAGACGACACAGCTCCCTAACCCAGAAAATCCTTAACCGAAAGTCCAACACCATGCCTCTGGTGCCTCACTATAACTTCACCAATTAATGGGTTGGTTTTGGGCAGAGCTCTGCCACTGGTGCCCCTGGCCCGGAAACAGGGGGAAGCCAGGCTGAGTCATGGCCCTTGGCAGGAGAAGGAGGCCCTTAGGCCGGCCTACAAGCTTGGAAAGCCCACCCTGGCCTGGAGGCAGGGGGAAGCCAGGCTGAGGCATGATCCTTGGCTGGGGAAGGAGGCCCTCAGACCAGTCAACAAGCTTGGAAACCCCACCCTGGCTCTGAGGCAGGGGAAGCCTGGCTGAAGCATGGCCCTTGACCGGGGAAGGAGGCCCTCAGGCTTGCATACAATCTTGCAAAACTGGACTAAACAACACCTGTACTGTAGCTGCTAGTGTGGTTAAGTTGAATTAATCACTGTGGTACGTCTGATCAAAACGCGACGAAGATGCTTATTGTCTCACTTGGGTTTATTTCCATTAGTATAAGCAGACATATAGGTGAGGGGTGTGGGTGTGTGTGTGGTTATTTAGATGCACGCACACAATTAAATAACACCGCTAGGAAAGGAGGACGTTTCTCATGTGCTCCATGCTCTGCAGACTATTACCGACTGACACGCGTATGGTAAACTTTCTGGAACATTCTAAACATACTCAGTCTTTCCACAAGGGGGCAGCAACAGTCCACAGTCCTTAAGAAGGGTGAATAAAGAGCCCTTTGCAACAGCCGCCCCCAAATTTGCACAGTCAAATTTGCTTATTCAGAAGGGCTTGAAACTGTGTCCATGTCTGGGAGTGCTGGTAGCTTAATGAGGCGTGCTACAGGTCTAACATATGTTCTGTCCCTAATTCTGACCTCAGCAGTTCTGATTCGTCCGTCCGCACTGGGAAAAACATTAATAATCTTGCCTACAGGCCAGAGGGCTCTAGGTAACTGTGGGTCCACAATCATGACGATCATATCTGGCTGTAAATGGTCTCTTTCTCGCTGCCATTTTCCACGGATTTGTAGGCTGGGTAGGTAGTGCTTTGTGAAGTGCATCCAGAACTGATCCGCGAGCACTTGCGAGTGTCTCCACCTTCGGCGGCTTAAGAGCTCTGTTTCATGGTAAACTGTTTGCGGGAGTGAAGGGTCTAGCCGCCCCATCAGAAGAATGTTTGGAGTCACAGGGTTGGGGTCAGCAATGTCCGTGGACACATAACCCAGAGGTTTTGAATTCAATATTCCTTCTATTTCAGTGAGAACAGTGTTCAAGACTTCTTCAGTCATGCTTTGTCGTTGTACAGTGGCATACAGGGCAGACTTGACCGATCTAATCTCGCGTTCCCATACTCCTCCAAAATGGGGACTACCGGGAGGGTTGAATCGAAATTGAATTTGTTGTTTAGCAAGCTCTTTCTGCAGTGTGGGACACATTGATGTAAATGACTGTTGGAGCTCCCTTTCTCCCCCTTTAAAGTTGGTGCCTTGATCTGATAATAGCTCTGAAGGTTTCCCTCGCCGGGATATGAAGCGCCTTAGTGACATCAGAAATGAATCCGTATCAAGACTACTTAGTAGGTCGATGTGAACAGCACGGGTTGTCAGACATTTGAACAAGATGCCCCAACGTTTTTCACTTCTTCTGCCTAGTTTAACAGTAAAGGGGCCAAAACAGTCCATTCCTGTAGAGAAGAATGGTGGTTTGAAAATCTGAAGTCTGGCTTGAGGGAGATCTGCCATCTGAGGCACTGTTGGTTTAGCTCGCCACCTTTGACAATCAGGGCATAAGTGTTGTTGCCGTTTAACTGCTTCTCTGCCGCGTAAAATCCAATATTTACGGCGGATCTCTGCAAAGACCCGTTCCGCCCCAGGGTGATGAAGCTCTTTGTCTATGTTCTGAATGAGAAGTTGGGTAATTTTGTGAGATGGGTCAAGAACAATTGGGTGAACAGCATCTGCGTCTAATTGAAGACTGCGGCGTAGTCTCCCACCCACTCGGATGAGCCCAACTGTGCTGTCATATTCAGGTGCTAAAGTTATGAGGCGGCTAGAGGATGGTACTGGTTTACCGGCGACTAGGGCATTGATGTCATCGGGGAAGCAGTCAATTTGAACCTTTCGTAAGATATTTCTTTCTGCTGACTGATAATCCACGGCTGAAAGATCTCCATCTTTACCTGCCGCTCCGTGCAGAAGTAGTGCTGTCGCTTCAACTAAGGCTTTAAAGCAGCTAAACTGTTGCGGATCAGGCAATGGCTGTACATCGACTGTTACGTGACTACAGAAAGTGGGCTTCTTTAATTCGACAGGATTTTCCTTTGCATTTATGTCAGGGATAACAGGCCAGTAGCAAGGTAAGTTCCACAGATATTCCGGTCCTTGTCTCCAGGTTTTGTCTGTAGCTAGCTCCTTCAGAGTTTTCCCGTGAGTGATATAATCAGCTGGATTATTGTTGGATTCCACGTAACGCCAGGCATGTGCACTTGTAAGTTCCTGTATTTCGGCAATTCTGGTGCCTACAAATACTTTGTAACGGCAGGATTCTGACTGAAGCCATGTTAGGACAGTGGTAGAATCAGTCCAGAGTACAAAGGATTCGATGGGTAGAGTGAGCTCTTTAGTTAATAGTGAAGCCAATTGGGCACCTGTGAGAGCTGCACAAAGTTCCAGTCGAGGCACAGATAACTGGCGTTTAGGGGCTACTCTTGACCTGGCTGTGAGGAACGCTACCTCAACATTTCCCTTTAGATCCTCTGAGCGCAAGTATGCTACAGATCCGTATGCCCGCTCAGAGGCATCACTGAAGATATGCACTTGTCGCTTACAGTTCAGGGAATCCAACTGGGAACTCACATAGCAGCGTGGCAGTGTCAGTTGGGAAAGATGCTGAAGTTCCCCTTGCCAATCATGCCATGTTTGGAGAATTTCAGTTGGCAGTAGGGGGTCATCCCATTCTCGTTGCTTAGCCCAAAGACTCTGTATAAGGATCTTGGCTCGGGTGATGTAGGGGACAAGGAATCCAAGAGGGTCATACTGGCTTGCTACTACCTTGTATATGTTTCTCATTGTGGGGGTGGAACAGTTGTCAAGGCGGGTTTGGTATCCGAGAGTATCAGACTGGCACATCCATCGTAATCCTAAAGCGAGTTCTTGAGGATCGGATTCAGTTTGGTTAAGCCAGCGTTCACTGCTTTCTGATCTGGCTTCCTTTGACAGATGTTCAATGACATTCGGAAAATTGCATGCCCACTGACGCAATTCGAATCCTCCTACGGCCAACAGATTCATCCCTGTGTCTACCAGCTCTTTAGCTTCATCAGGTGTTGCGACACTCTGTAGCCAATTATCTACATAAAAACACCTTTCCAGTGAGTGGCGGACATTGTCTCCTTGCTGACTGTGGTCAACAATGTGCCTTTGTAGTGCGTATGTAGCACAACACGGACTGCAGGTAGTCCCGAATGGGAGCACTTGCCACTCATAGACTCTGGGGAGCTCTTCTCTCTTTAGGTCACGCCATAAGAACCTGAGTAGGGGCTTATCCTCGGGCAGTAATCTTACTTGATGAAACATCCCCTTTATATCACTACTAAAGGCTACAGCATGCTCCCTGAAGCGCAGCAACACTCCAAGTAATGAGGACCCCAGAGCTGGTCCCGGCAGCAGCAGGTTGTTCAGGTTCTTACCCTGATATGAGAATGAGCAGTTGAATACAACTCTGTTTTTGGCATTATGGCTCACCATATGGTGGGGGATGAACCATGATTCTTCCTCTTTCTTCGATAGTTTCTGGTCGGGTACTTCAACCACATAACCTGCTTCTTTCAGTCTTTGAATTTCAGCCCTGTATGCCTCTGACTTTATTGGATCTTTGGCTAAGCGGGCTTCGGTGCTGCGCAGATTCTGCATTACAGCTTGTTTAGTAGCTTGTAATTTTGGCATGTCCTTAACCCTTAAGAGGGGTGTGGCATATCGTTGTGTCCCATTGACATCAATTCTAGTTGTCTTTGCCTCTAACAGGTCGACAGCTTCTTGATCTTGCTTAGATCTGGTTGCAAGTTTCTCGCTTCTGTAGGGCAGTACATCTAGTTGCCAGAGTTTCTCAATGTGTCTGAACAGCTCATTAGAAGGGCTACAGATGGATATGTTGTGACACTGCTGGGTCAAAAGCTGATGCCGCACAAGCTTAGTAGGCCCCTGGACTGTCCAGCCTAGTCGTGTTTTCACTGCTGCGGGTCCGCCAGGAGGCCCCAGGCGTACAGGCTCAATGGGAGTGATTAGGTAGGGATAGTCAGAACCAATTAGAAGGAGGGGCTGAACACTGTTAAGGGATGGGATTGGCAGTCCCCTGAGGTGTCTGTATTTATGCTGTAAGGTGGTAGCTGGGCATGTGTGTTCAGCGAGCCCCAAATGGTCTGCAGTAAATGCTCTATGTATCTTAAAGACTTTGTGAGGCTGGCAGGCAGGGGAGATGGTAAAGGAGACTGTAGTACCATGTATGATTTTCATGTCCTGTCTGACAGTTCTCAGAGCAAGGTTTTCTGGTTTGCCTTGTAACTTCAGTTCCTGGGCGGCCGCTTGCAGAAGGATTGTGCGTTCTGAGCCATCATCCAAAATGGCATATGTCTCAAGGGTATGTTCCCCATTCCGAAGAATTACCTTGGTAACCTTTAGCAGTACTTGACTGCAGCCTAATGGTCTGTCCAGGTATAGAACTTCATTGGCGTTGTTGACAAGACAAGTGTTCTCAGAAACTGGCCTTTCATTCAGCTCATGAAGTGCATCGAGATGTTTGCCTTTACAGACCTTACAGCTTGTCTTTAAATTGCACTGTGCTGCCTGATGAGCTCGACCACAACGCCAGCATCTCTTATTGGTTTTCACCCAGTTTGTTTTTTGTTCTTTGGTGAGCTGGCTGAAATTTTGACACAGATTCAGATAATGCTGGGTATTTGTGCAGTAGGGGCAAAATATTCTTGGTTTGTCCTGAGTTTTAGCAGCACTCAAACTGGACTCTCCTGGAGCTGTAGTATTTAAAGCAGGGTCTGTGCTATGAAATACAGCTGCTGTCTTTGTGGACTTAAAGTCTTTACTCCTGTCTCTCCTCTGGTCAGGACGTTCCCTTCGGTCTCCACCAAGAAACTCATATCCACTCGCCTGTATTTTCAGCTCATATTCAAGCCAGTCTGCAAAGTGTAACAGAGTGGGGATGTGAACATTTAGGGGGTACACATACCGTTTGAAATCTGCTCGTAAGTCATGGGGCAACTTGGACAACAGCCGTGTTACATGTGAGCCACACTGAAGCTCAACTCTGCCACTATCTCCCAATTGGTTCAGCATGCCTACTAGAGCTCTTACTTTCAATGCAAACCTCTTGAATGCACTAGCATCTTGACTACGTATGGTAGGATCTTCCATTAAGTCAGCAATTCGCCTCAAAGCTAGCTGGTGGGGCTGCCCATATTGTTCTGCGAGAGAGGCCATGGTATCTGAATATGGTCTGGCGGAATTGATGTAGGAGTCTGCAATGAGAAGAGCATCCTCAAACTTCAAGTGTTCTAGGAGTATTTGATATTTAAACCTTTCCGTAGAATCCTCGGGTAAAAGATTGTCCAATGAGACTTTCAGTCGTGCAAATTCTCGTGGGTCTCCTTTAGTAAAGTCAGGGATTGTGGGCTTTGGGCCTCTGTACATCCTTTCTTGTTGAGGGTAATAAGGGTGCTGTTCATGGTCCATACAGAATGGCTTACTGCTGATAGGTGTTGTTTGAGGGTACTTAGACAGTGGGTATTCACGTGTCCTTTGTTGTGGAGGTAATGCCATGGAGAAACTCTCAGGTTCACAGTACTCTGGGGTTGATGGGCATGAGAGAAGATGATCCTTTGTTTTTAAGTTCCTGAGTCGAGATGTTAACTCATCCACAAAATTAGACATGTGTCTCGGAAGTGGGGGTGGTATATCCACAGCCAAAGAGAGAAACCCATCATCTACTACAGGTGGAGGTGGTAGTGGCCATTCATCATGATCATGTAATGGGGCTGGAATTGCCTTTGATTGGGTTCTGTGATATGGCAAGGGCTCTGCTCTTTGTTGAAGGGGAGGTGCTCTATTTAAGCTCATTTTCTGTTGCATATCTTGCATGACAAACTGAAGCTGTTGATTTTCTCGTCTAAGCTCCTGAACTGTTCTCAAAATCTCCGATACATCCTCCTGTGTGACTGGCTGAGTTACAGGTGTGCTCTCATATCTTGGCCCCATATGTAATGAGTGGTTAATGAATCTCTGGTCTGCCCTTAAAGCATAATCGCTTTGTGGCTGATAAATGAGAGGGGTCATCTCGGCTACCCTTTCAGTGTAAGGCTCCTGTAACTCTCGATGAGGCAATGTATGAACAGCTGGAGATTGTTGGTTGTATTGAGGAAGAGAAACCTCATAATCCTCTAACCAGGCTGGAGGTTGTATTCGACGTTTAGGACGCACATCACTCCTTTGTCCTTCTCTGATCCTCTGTTCTGGAAACATCTTCTAAATCCACAGCAATTACTGAATCCGGCTCGAAGGACCAATGTACTGTAGCTGCTAGTGTGGTTAAGTTGAATTAATCACTGTGGTACGTCTGATCAAAACGCGACGAAGATGCTTATTGTCTCACTTGGGTTTATTTCCATTAGTATAAGCAAACATATAGGTGAGGGGTGGAGGCATTTTCGGTCAGGGAAGTTTACTAGCAATTTGGGCCGGCCCACTCTCACGTTTCCTGAGACCACATATATGACCACATTTAGAGTGTACGACTCTAAGTAGCTCCTTTTCTGTTTTGATCAACAGACAGAAAGTGCAGAATCCAGACTGAGGTTGGCCCAACGGATAGGGGATGCCATCTCCCTCGCTTTTCAGTGCCAGGGTTAGCCGCGTCCCCTGGGAGTGAGAGCGCACTCCACTAGGAGTGTCACCTCCTCTTGGGCGTGAGCACACGGCGCCTCTATAACAGACATCTGTAAAGCTGCGGGCTTGGCGACATCTAATACATTCATAAGATCCTATAATCTTTGACTGGAGCTGATTTTCTTCACGTGTGCTGGATGACGTCAGTGAACAAGGAAATTCGCCAGGCCTATTACGTTGTTGGCATGCCTGCTCAGTCAGCCCGCGTTATGGGTTTAGGTGCCTGCTTTGCTCGATCCCCACTGGCAATCCCTTATGCTTCACTCAACCACAATATAGTTCCCTCCTCTCCAGGCGGGCTGGTGTCTTCCCTCCCTGCTAACCATCCTTCATACAGGTATGTGGACTCCCCCTTCTTAGGGTTAGTCCATATGTCTTCCTGCCACCGGGTCTCCCCATTTGGGCAGCAAGTGGCCTCCGTAGCGTCCTCCCCATTCGAGACTGGCATGCTTTCCCAATGTACTGTCATATTTTAATTTCCTAGAACTTAACTAGGTGTGTTTTTTACAACTCCCCAAAAATATAGATAAACCTTTAAGCACTTCACAGGTAATTAGGGTAAGTTAGGGCCAGGGGACACATTGGAGGGTACGTGGTAAGGTTCAATCGCTGTGTCATTTTCCTTAAATTTCCCCATTGTGGAAGTTTTTCACATAGCATTTCACATACTACGTAACCCTCGTTCCCCAAGGGAGGGAACGGAAATGCTATGCTCCTTCACCTTAGCTGACAGCTGTGGTTAATTTTCTTCAGCTAGAAAGTGAAGATGCTTACTTTGGTAATCTTAAAACAAGTGTTCTTGTGGTAACTGCTCCAGGCTCTGTCCAGAGAAAAACTTTTGTTGTAAAGACATACTGTAAAAACAGTAAAAAACACAAGTACAAACCTGTTTTAGCAAATAATTCCTGAAGTTGCAGCCGACACCAAGTAGTACGCTTTTCTTTTCGGCCAATAGGTGATGCACAGATGTGGCCAGGTTAAAGGCGTATGTTGCATAACAAATCACCTGGTATTTGAGCCTGTCGCTCTTAACCCATACGTCCTGCAGGCAGTTTATGGCACATATCGACAGTTGTTAGGAGAGATGACAAACTCAGCTCTCAACTGGTTGGTTTTTAATAACTAAAATGTCAATAGATACATTACTGTGCTCTGTTGTTTCAGTAACATGACAGTGAAGTTCTATTACTTAATGTTAATGATTTTTTTCATTCATTCTGGAAATTAATTCTGGAATCATATCTTAATCGTTTCTAATGTTAAACTGTATCTAATGTTTTTTTTTTTTTTTTTTTTTTTCCTATCAAACCAGAGTTCCTTTGTCTCTACAAAAGTGTACATTCCACACTATGGAGCACTTGACCAGTAATAAAAAAGAGTGTTGTGAGGCTATTAGTTAGGTTTCCTGTTGAAAGGCTTGCAAAACACATTGTGCCCAAATTTGGTAAAGGGTCCCCAGAACATCTGCAAAAATACTGAAATCAATTGGCTCACTGTTATCTGTGATGGGTTCTCCTATGGTATAACCCCTTGAGGCAGTCCTAAATGACTAGAGACCAGACAATGTGGCGCCTGACCACGATTTTGGATTTGGACTGGTTTTGACTCTGCAATATGCCAGTGAGTTCCTACACCCCAGATGCCTGCATGCGACTTCCTCTGTTTGAAACAAGGCACAAGAGCATCCCAGGTATAAGTCAGCAGTGCAACATGTATTTTTGTGCACACAAAAGAAGTCTTGTAGCTTGATAACATTCTGATAAAAACCCTTAAAAGCAAGTAGTCTTTTTCTGTACTTTAAATGAGTCTGAAATAGCTCTCAAATTTCATCTAATATCTTAATTTGTGTTCTGAAGATGAATGAAGGTCTCAGAGGTTCATAATGACATGAGGGTGATTATAATACTTACATTTTAAGATAGCATAATTAAGTACTTTGCATTATTTAAGCAATTATATTGTGTTATAGTAGAGTCAATCCTTATGAATTTAATGTCATTTTTTAGCTGTGTCTGTACTACTGGGGATTTGCATCATGGCAGGCGTATTATATCAACCATCCACTCTACACCCCAGCAAGTAAGTGTTCATTATGTCACACATTGGAGTGGTCTCTGTGCCTGTTATTATACTATATTAACTCCTATATTAACTGCCTATATTAACTTCTGATTGTTTCTCTAGCATATGGGAGGCTCCAGATTTACTCTGCACTGGCAGTGTTTTTGGTATGTATGTCACAACTTGTAATAAGTGAGATATTGAATGCTACACCATGTAATGTATGTCATTAAATAAAACCGTAGGAATAAAAATGCACTTTTAAGAGTAAAGCTCAGTAATTTTCAAATGAGGCTATGCTGCTTTTCCTCATTTTATTGTCTTTTTATTTTATTCAGCTCTGTGAATTCGGAAATCTTTCAGTTCATCTTATTCTGAACCGAATCAGCTGTAATGGTGAGTCCTAATAAAGATTTGTCTCTTTAACTGTGTGGGTGTAATTATGAGCAATTAGGACAGAAAATGAAACCTGTAATTTATCAAAATCATCAGTAGCATGTCTTTATTTCTTTCACAAAGGAATGTGTGGGTGTGCACAGTGAATTGTCAATTATGAGATTAATATATACTTGAGAAACCTTGCATTCTCCTAGACAAATCCCTAACACTTCAGTTTCTTGAACAGCATCCAGCAGTACTGGATATTTCTATTACCGCATAGCCTTACAATCTTCTTCTCACACTTTGGCAGGTTCCAAGCCTACAGAGATTCCGTATCCCACAAATAATCCATTCACATGGCTCTTTTTCTTTGTGTCCTGCCCAAACTACACATATGAGGTTTGTCAAGTAACCTGTTTCATGTCAAAAAAGTTGTAAATGTGGCATCTGGAGTGTGTTCGTGTCTGCAGAAAGTGACTATATCCACTTGTTAAAGGATTTTGGAATTTTTGTGAATAAGCATGGTGTTGCTTTGTAAATAGAAACCTGCATTTGTTTTCAGGTGGGATCATGGATCAGCTTTGCAGTCATGACACAATGTGTTCCAGGTACACAGTATGAAACATTATCTGCAGAAAGGCCAAATGTCAAAGACCACAACAAAAGCTATAAAATCTGATTCAGTGAATAATACACACAGAAATTGGCTTTTTTGTTAACTCACTCACTCTCAAACATGCAAAGATGTAGGTGACTCTTTTCTTGAGTAGAATGATAAAAAGATTCTGTTGATTATAAAATCATTACGCTTATATACTGCATAAGGTCTTCCATGATTTGGCTCTTCAAAATCATTCAGAACTTTTAACCGTGTGCTGTGCACTCTCCGAAATAAAACAGGAGCTGTCACTTGGGTGGCAACTTTGCAAAAGATATATATTTGTACCCAAAAAGTCCAAAGTGGTACCTCAAAGGTGCATTTTAGTGTCCAAATGTATCTAAAAAGCACATTTGAGGTCCTATTATGGACCCTCCAGGTACAAATATGTACTTTTTGAAAAGGTACTGCCCCAGTGACAGCTCCTGTACCTTTATTTCTGAGTGTGTGGCAGAATCTCAGATTCTGGTCATTAAAAAGTTCCCTCAACTCATCTGCACTTTATGGGTGACCAGGCTTTTTCTTCCTTTGCTCCAAAACTCTGGAACTCACTCCCCTAAAATATTAGGCATGCAGAATCTTTTAAAGTATCCCTGAAGACTTACTTTTTAGACTTTAAACTTAGATTTTTTATCTTTTTTATATTTACAATGTTTCTGACTTGTATAACTCGTCACCTTAGAATTATACGGTTCTATCTGACATTTTTATCAAAATTGAGTTATTCACATATTCTTATTAAATGTAAATTTATTTACATTATGTGTTTTTTTATAAGTTGTTTACATTTTAAGACTTTTTACTTAAAAAAAACAAAAACGTTTATCGACAAAGTTGAACTCTAGCTTGGCTCTGTAAGGTTCTTTCTGTGAGCCAATCGTCATTTTTAATGCACAAACGAGGACCAATCAGGATCAGCTTTCTTTGTCATTTCACCAGACTGCTCCACTGACAGCGAGAAAGACCAGAAAGACAATTAAGATGAAATGTTAAATTTGACTGTTGAAAAAGAAACGAGAATTAAAAAAAATTATATATTAAATTTTTATTTGTGTTTATACCATTGGTGAAACATTTTTCAGTGTTTATTAACCCTTAAACCCTTAAACTCATTGGCTCATTGTCTGTTTTCTTTTAAAGTCTTTAAATGTAATATTAAGCCTTGAAGGGCAAATAATTGAATTCATGGGGCATATAATTCAATAAATATAATTCTATAATTCATATAAAGCAAAATATTTAATACATATTAAAATATTAATTAGATTAAATTAACATCTGCACTAAACATTATTTAGCACAGCCTTGTATGCTTGATTTGAACAAGTAAAAATATTAATCCTAAACATTCTTAAGCATCAACATATTGTTACAGCACCAAATATATTTTTTGATTGTATTTCTTGAAAAGTAATGCTTCAGTTAATGATCTGCCAGATAGTATCTTATAATTCCAAGTGGAAAATGACTTTAGAATTAGAAGGTTCTATCGGCATTTACTGTGTTTTTTTTTTTTACGCCAATTTACAAATTTGACAGAATTTTCATCATTTACATTTAGAGTATATTTAGGGTCTCTGTCATGTAAATTCATGAAAGAAAACTGTTACACACATATTATTTGCTATATCGAATGCAAAAACTTTGAAGTTCAATATCTCAAAATCATTTAGTCGCAGAAAGAACCTTATAATTCTAAGGTGACGAACTGTTTTTCCACTATCCTTGTACTTTTTAAGCGTAAAGCACTTTTCAGAATTAAGATTTAAGGAGCTATATAAAAATAAAAATTGATTATTATTAAAAACTCTTTTATGCTGATGCATAAAATGCAAGTCAATGATTACTTGCACTTCAAGAGTATAAACAAAACACATACAGGCAAATAAAAGAAATGATACGTTTTGGTCTTAAAGGGGTAGTCCAGCCAGAAATAAAAATTACCTCAATTTTTATTGTCTTGTGTGGTTTTAAACCTTTATGGCTTTTTTTTCTTCAGTTTTAAACAAAGGACGATATAGGTTGTAAACAAAGGAAGAATGCTGGTTGTTGGCACCCATCAAACACCATTATTGTGTTTAACAGAAGAAAAAACATGATGACAGGATTTTCATTTTTGTATGAACTATCCCTTTAAGAAAATACATTGCAAGAAAGATTGTTAACAGCCTTTATCGGAGCCATGCTTGTGCTCTGACTGTCATGAACACAATCAATACTGTTTGCCAAGGTTGTGGATTAAAGGTAATAAGTCATATTAATAGTTAAATTTCTTGCAGGAAACCATTGACTTAAATTCAACCCAGGCTCATTATTGATATGTACCCCTATATATGTTTCGGGAGATCATGAAATACGACACAGGAGGTATGTTTTTTTTTGCAGTTTTTGTTTTTGCAAATCCTGTGTAAGTTTTTTGAGATCTCAAATTTCTCTCGTGAGTGCCATTCGCATCTGCTGTTCTCATGTAAATCCACCAGAGGCCGCTGATCCGATTGATCTGATCACCTCCTTCCCTTAACCCAACCAGGAGGGTTTTTTAAAAGCAATCCAGAAAAAGAAATGCCCCTTACGGCCACCTGACTTTTACCACATTTTCAGATCTTACCACATTCTCACCCTGTTATTTACTTGTTAATTAAAAATTTTGCCTTTTGTTTTGGTTTTACCTGCTTTCTCGAACAATTCTTCACCAGACTCAAACGTCTCTGCTAAGTCAGAGTAGCGCAAAAAGAAACAGAAACCATCGGCGACGTCATACCGCACCATAGCGTTCGTTTTAAAGACAAAATGCAGCCATCTGTAGCTCTGGCTACAAATTTGTGCTCTCCAGAAATGTATACGGGGGTACGTTTTCACTGTGTTGCTTAAATTTTATTAATCACCAAGGACCACCATTTTAACTACAAATCTTTTTTAATGTCCCATTGAAGAAGGAAAAAAGTCACTTATTTCTTCGTTTGCTTAAGGGTGAGTAAATGAACAGCAAACTTTCAATTTTTGGTTGAATTATTCCTTCAGCAACTTTTATGCACATGCAGTACTGTATTACAACCTCAAGATGAATTGCTGCTTTATTCCCTAAATTGCTTAATTTGGATGCTAAATGAATGAATGTACAGTAAATGTCATTTTTAGTGGTGGTCTCGACCTTTGGAACCTGCTTTATATATCTTACCATTCTAAATTTTGAGGCATCTGCCTGATTATTAAACAAAACTTATTTCCACAGTTGGAGTTTTCGCATTTTTGAGTTTAATTCAGATGACTATATGGGCTCGGGCAAAGCACAAAACCTACGCGCAGGAATTCAAAGACTATCCTGAGCTGAGAACGGCCATCATTCCACTCTTCTTCTAAGATCTGCTGGATGGAGGATGAGTCTACATGCACTTTTGTCACTGGATGCCCCACCAAACATTATATTATAAACTGCATAAATACATCTATTGTTTTGATCTTTTCAGACACATGAGTGAAGTGTGATGTATGGCACTTTCTGAAGTGTGAAATTGTAATTACATTAATTATGAAGAGAGGCGTACTGAGCATAGACTGAGAGAGTCGGTAAAAAGGATCAAAGAGAAAGTAAGCTTTTTTTTGTGAATGTGCAAGACGTCTGATTCATCGGCCGCTACGTTGAAATACCAAGAAGAGGAAGAATAGTGCAGTAAATGGGAAAACTGTTTGCTATACAAAAGAGTGTGTCAATAATTAGTACAATATTTTAAATTAATGTTTTCAATATTATGAAGCATAACAGTTTCATACATCTAAAAATGAAGTAATTATCATTGGATGGCAAATTCGTTCAGTTTATAAATGGCTGTACCCATTATGTGGTAAATGAGGTGGATACTAACAGTGACTTTTAAAAATACAGTCTTCTAATGTGCAGGTGGACTATGTGTGGAGTGAGTCTTGTATGAGTGTAATGCAAAAACATGATGTAGAGTGAGACATCGATATCGATTGTTGATTTTTGTATTCCATTAAAGCGTTTTGCAGAACATTAGTGTGTTTGTGTTGTAAACACACATGAATACTATAGTAATTTATAGTAAATTATATAATGTTTTTGAACCGTACTATGGTAAAGTACTTGAATTTGGAACAGAGTTGCCTTGCGGAAAGCACAGCGTATTCAATTTCAGTCTTGAACGCTACCTCAATGTAAAGGCTGAAAATGTGACCTCCAGAAGACTAGCATCCTCTGAAATGAGACGCAGATTTAGAGTGATAAAAATTCACATGAAGTGGTTTTTAATGAGCAAATACTATAAATATTACAAATGTAAACATTAGCTGAGTAGCTTACAGTGTAGAGCTTGCCTGTCAGGCACACTGACTTCTGTTGGTGTCATCAATCTGGCAACCTGCATTTGCGTGGAGTCATTTGAGGAGGGACCGGTGTTGTGCTGTGAAATGCAGCCCTGCCAAATGATGCACCCCTTTGCTGAATTCACTACCTGATCGCCTAATTCCAACCACACCTCCTAATCCAGACCCTACCCCCACACCTAATACCTACCTTACTCTATACTGGTTAATGTGGGGGGGCATAATTTGACAGGGATACGCTTTTCAGCACTACACCGAGTTAAAAAACCCCTCTCCAATATTTTGACTGAAAAACCTTGCTCAACCATCAATCAGTCCCTCATATTGCACATTTAATGGAGTATAGACAGTGCGATACACTCTACTGCGTAGCCGTAGACCAATCAATGTGCCTACGAAGACTGCCGTCCACTGTTGAATGTGTCTACAATGGATATCTCAACCTTACAACTGCACTTTGGAGCAGTGGAAGAATGTTCCCTGGTCTGAAATGTCCTGCGTTCTGTTACTTTGTATGTACAGACATTTACACTACCTGACCAAAGTCTTCGATCCCAGTTGTAAGAGCAACAAATAATAACTTCTAGTTGATCATTTGGAAAAGTGGGAGAAGGTTGATTTTTCCGATGAATCATGTGAACTGCATCCCAATCATCACAAATACTGCAGAAGACCTAATGGACCCCACATGGACCCAAGATTCTCACAGAAATCAGTCAAGTTTGGTGTTGGGAAAATCATGGTTTGGGGTTACATTCAGTATGGGGTGTGCAAGAGATCTGCAAAGTGGATGGCAACATCAACAGCCTGAGGTATCAAGACATTTGTGCTGCCCATTACATTACAAACCACAGGAGAGGGCAAATTCTTCAGCAGGATAGCGCTCCTTCTTCATATAATTCAGCCTCCACATCAAAGTTCCTGAAAGCAAAGACGGTCAAGGTGCTCCAGGATTGGACAGCCCAGTCACCAGACATGAACATTATTGAGCATGTCTGGGGTAAAATGAATGAGGAGGCATTGAAGATTATCCCAAAGAATCTTGATGAACTCTGGGAGTCCTGCAAGAACGCTTTCTTTGCCATTCCAGATGACTTTATTAATAAGTTATTTGAGTTATAGCAGAGATGTGTGGATGTAGTCCTACAAGCTCATGGGAGTCATACACAGTATTAATTCTTTTTCCACTGCAGCATGACTTTATATTCTATACTGTACATTATTTATGTTAAGTGACAAGACTTTTGTCTAAGCAAAGTCTGACCTTACTGTCTTAATAATTAAAAATCAAGGCATGATCAGATTTTATTTTGGTAAAATAAGCGTAATCTAGAGGCTTTTGCCTTCTATATAAGCCACTTCTGATGCCAAAGGATCAACTAGAAGTCAAGTTATTACTTGTTCCTAAAACTTGGATAGGTGACAGGACTTTTGTCAGGTAGTGTATGTGTATGCTGTTTACCTGGAGAAGCAGTGGTGCCAGAATGCATTGTGGGATGATGACAACACAGTGGAGAGAGTGTGATGTATGCGGCCTTGTAAATTGCAGAAATGCTACCCACCTAAATATTTTTTGCCTACCAAGTACACTCCTTCATAGCAATAGTGTTCACTGATGGAAGTTGCCTCGTTCAGCAGGTTAAAACACACTGCATACATTGTTCAGGAATAGTTTGAAGAACATGAGGAAGAGTTTAAGGTTTTTCTCTATTCCAGATCTCAATGAAACTGAGCATCTGTGGGATCTGCCAGACCTACCAGATGGTGACTCCACCTCACAAACTACAGGAGTTGAAGGATCTGCTGCTAATGCTCAACATACTTGACTTTTTAAGCAACCAATTCTACACAAAAAACTAATAAAAATTGTATTAATAATAATAATAAATAACAAACAGCTGTAGAGATTTACTGTTTATTTGTAAATTGTTATAGTAGACCAGGGTACTGTATAAAACTAAGATAACGTATTGATGACTTTTTCACTTTTAGAAGGGTCTGGGCCTACTTTAATGCCTTGCATAAAATGTTTGCTCTTTAAAAATGTTAAATGTTCAAAATTTATAGAAAATTCCATTATTTTGACAGATAAAAACAAAGAAAAACTGAACCGATACAAATGTAGCAGTTGAACATCTAGCATGCTTTACATGTTAGAATTAATGTTCACGCTTTCTGTCTCATAAGCGCGAGAGAATGTGTGCTCTACACCAAGGTACACGAGCTAGCCACTCTTTTAATGCATGTTGCAAAAGCTACAATTATAGTATTAGTTTTGTAATATTGTAATACAGAGGGAAGTCGTGTGGCTTGACTTTTAGGGCTTTATTCTAATGATCTGGGTGCAAAGTCTAAAGCGCAGGGCGCAAATGCATTAGGGCATGTCCTAATCCACTTTTGCTATTTTAAGGATGGAAAAATATGCTCTGAGTTGGGGCGCATGGTCTAACAGGGTTGTGCTTATTCTCTTAATGAGTTATAGGTGTGTTCTGAGAATAAAACCAATCAGAGTCCTGTCTCTCATTCCCTTTAAGAGTCAGTTGCGTTGCGCCATGGTGCATTTGTTATTTACATGGCGGACTTTGTAAGTGGAAAAAGCAAACGCTTCACTCGCAAGAAAACAGTTCAACAGCATCTGCAGCGAGAGGATAATAAATGAGCTCCTCCAATTGGCCTTTACTTTCACTTTCTTTTCCTCTCTTTCATGGATAAAGAAACGGTGTTGTATGCACAGACAACCATTAGCCTACATAATTAATTTCATTTGTTAAGCACAAAAATTTGTTTTCAAACTAAACTAATAAATGAACAATAATAATGAAGTGTGGTCAAAAAAAATGATTTATATCCAAATACACATGCTATGCCCTATATGGTCCAAAACCTGACAGGTGGACAAATCTATGGACTTGTTTTTAATGAAACAAATATAAATATGCATGTAATAAATAATATTAATGATAATAATAACATAATACAAAAGCAAGTTGTTGTGAATGAACTAAATCCCCGAGATAAAGAAGCCATTGATAAAGGCATTGATTTTTAATAATAATTTTGTATAATAGTTTAATCCCTTAATTCTTTTTCCGTTGCAAAAATATTTTTGTGTTGCTGTACATTCTGCGTGTTTAAGCAATGTGTAAGCAAGGTGTACAACTAACGTGCTCTGTGCTGGACTTTAGACCGGCTTTCAGCTGGTCTATTGCGCAGTCTATTTTATTTCCTTAAAATAGCAACGCGCCATCAATGCGCCTTAACACACCTCTTATCTAGACCGAAACACCCATAAGTCCACAAAGTGGCGCAAATGGATTTGCTATTTAAACGTGGCGGAAAACTGGAAAATTAAGGTTGTTTTGGTCTAAAAATAGCAACACGTCAGGGCAAACATATCTTGCACCTTATTGCGGATTATCTGGAAAATGTATGAGCGGCCCCCTGGGAAGTCTGCGGCTCCCGATGAGCAGCTTCCGATGACCACTTCGGAACTGGTGCATCACAGTGTTTTGGTATATCCGTTGATATCACAATAAATCATCTGGGTATGTTTGTGCAAACACAAGCATGACTATAGCAGATTCATTGTTTGAAAAAAGTGTACAACAAAGAACAACTGCAAAGCCAGTATTTATAATCATATAAATATATGTTTTTTATTGAATTGTAAGGAAGCCTAAAATGCTACTGTTGCGTGCAAAAAAGAAGAAATCCTAGATTTCTGTACATCTATTTCAAATTGCCAATTCATCAGTGCTAATGTATTAAAGTGGGTGGAGACTGACCTTTGGCTCAGTGCTACAAACCGATGGCAGATGTTCAAAAATGTAACAATGTATAATAAAAAAAGCTTCAAATAGATGCAGTTAGTTTTGTGTAGAAATACACATACAAAAAGGCTTTATAAAACTTCATAACATGATGTAATGTGCGCTCAGCCATAAGTGATTATATCATAGTCCTTATGCAGGTCTTTTCATCTGTTTTTTGTTGCGACTCTTTGTAGCGGCGAGACCTTTTTCTCTCGTTTGGGCCCTGACTGTCTGAGATGTGATGGGATGGTGTCGTCTTCTCCTGACTGCTGCTTGGCAAAATTCACAAACACCTGTAAGACATTGAAACGCATGAGCTGTTAGGCCTGTCAGTCACATCTGCTGAGCAAATCGAATCCAATCTCAGCATGAGAATTTCAACCAATAACTCATTTCAAATGAAAAGTCCCTAAAGCAGGGCATGTCAATTTTACAACACCAAGCGATTCTTCTTGTCTGCGGTGAAAGTGAAATGTTAAAATAACTTAATAGGTTAACAGCTAATAGGTTAGCAGGTTGACAGCTGATGCTGGTAAAGTTACCTGGTCTAACGTTGTCTGCGACACAGAGTAGTCCTCTATGTTCAGTCTTTCTTTGTTGGTCAACACCAGCTGGAAGACCCGTGCTAGCGAGGCAGCTGCGATTTCATACTGTAACGTGTTGTAGTGTTTCTCTCGCTGGATGCATCCTGGGAAACTGCTGTCCATGAAGGACTCCGCCGGGACCAGGTCTGGAGAAAGACCTGGTTTTGCAGCTTTGATCTTCATTGTGACTACATAGCCTCCTCCAAACCTGTTTATTTACAAGAATAATTAAGAAAGCGCTTCTTTTGTTGACCACTCAATTGCTAAAAGTTGTTTTGAATATCATGTTTGAAATTTAACACTTTAAAGGCACAATATGTAAAAATCGACCAAAAAACATGAGAGCAGTGTTATATGTTCTGCTGACTTCTGTGCTTATATTATCCTCAATGTTTTAAAGAATGCTCAAATCCAGAGAAACAAGAAATGTACAGTAACTAGAGATGGACTGTGTTGCCATGCTAATGATGTCTTGATTTCCAGTTTGGTTTTATAGAAAGCAAGAAAACACAGAAGATGCTTTAATATGTTGTGTATTTTATTAGCACAGAGCAGTATTATAACAGAAGCTTAAAATGTACTATTATATAATAAAACAGCACTGCTTCTTCCCCATGTCATAACTTGAAGAATTAGAAGTAGTGAACTGTGGCTTAAAAGTTCCTCTGCGTTGTGTTGGTCCCTCATCCGCAATTACTTTAGTGGTATAATTTCGCATTGATGGCTTTTGAGCTCATTCTACTACTACGATAACAAGTTGTGTGTGTGTATATATATATATATATATATATATATATATATATATATATATATATATATATATATATATATATATATATATATATATATATATATATATATATATATATATATATATATATAATTTTATTTTTTTTATTGATAAAATCTGAAGTAAACAACTCACAAATACTTTTTCAAATATTATTTTTTCCAAACACTCTTATCTAGTTACTTAGCAGTGGTGGAAAGAGTACTGAAAAATCATACTTGGGTAAAAGTACTAATACTTGCCCAAAAATGAAGTGCAAGTAGAGTAAAAGTATCTGTTGTAAATGTTATGTAAAATATGAGTAAAAAGTTGCCCTTTCAAAAGTACTCAAGAGTAGTGAGGAGTCAGTATTACGCTGTAAAAGCTGATGCATTTACATTTGTGGATGTGTGTAAACGTAACATTCTGTAGTGCATTTAGTTATTGCCCAGCAGCCACACAACCGTCATAAGACGTTAATATTAGGTTAGATTTAGATTGTGATGTTAAGTGACCTAAATTCAATGTCTAGTCAGCGTTTAAGGACAACGTTATTTTAATGTCCAATAACAACATCACATGACGTTGATATTTGGCTGATTTTAGGTTGTATTGGAAAGTGACCAAAATCCAACGTTGAGCCAACATCTTAAATCAACATCATATTGACATCAAATACTGATGTTTATTCATCAGGTGTGGCAACTAAAATGCAACATCTGATAGACGTCATAGTGGTAATGTCCACACAACATCAAGCTGTAACATTATTAGACGTTGATATTTGGTTGATTTTAGTTTGGATTTGGACATTGACATCGGCCTGATATTGAGTTCTGACGTCAACCTAATTTTCATTTTCCAAAAAAAAATGCAACGTCCTCACGACATTGGGGTACAACGTCAATCTGACGTCATGTTGACGTCTTGCCTGCTGAGTGTTTAAGGCCATTTTGGTCATCATACAGTGAGCATCCGTCATCTTCTCATCAATGACATGCATGTAAACAGTCTTTGGGTCAATGCATGTAAAGATTAGCCATTATAAATCACACGTGTCTTGAGATAGTCCATTATGATGCGAATTACCTTCTGTGCGATTTGATTGGACAGGAATCACAGGACTGATTTTTCTAATCCTCATAGACAAGAAAAAATTAAGTAGTGACTGCAGATTGAAGGAAAGGAGTGGTGTAAAAGTACCAATACTGCACTAAAAATGTACTCAAGGGAAAGTAAAAGTTCACATTTTTAAAACTACTCAGTTACAGTAGTTTGGGTATTTGTAGTGTGTTGCTTTACACCACTGCCTATTAGACATGCATTTTATGAAATACAAGCAAATGCTTCCAAATTCATGTTTTTCATATGGGTGTTTCTTATTTATGTTGTAGACTAAAATGTTAAATTATCATCAAGTTTTGTTTATCACAGACCTTATTTTACTTATAAACTTATATTCTGTTTTACTTATAAACTGAATAAACCCATTTTCAAACCTCATAAGAAAATCTGGAGGGAATCAACAACCATTTTGTTCTGTATTTTGGCATAACTTTTGCATTACTCTACTATAAAATGGAATGTACTTACTTGTATTTCAGATGCTGGATTGTGCCCAGACACTTAAACGTCCCATTGACCATGATGGCCAAGCGAGTACAGAGAGCTTCACACTCTTCCATACTGTAAATGCAAACACACAAATAGTGCAAAAATAATAATACATTTTATTTTAAATAATAACAACAATACACTCTCAGCATCTTTTAGGCATGTGTAAATAATCACAATTATAAACGATGCAACTAATTATACCTCTTTAATTATTAAATCATAGCACTTAATATGATAACACAGATTTGACAGAATTTTTAGTTTATGTTAATGTTATGTAATGTTTAGTTACAGTTTATGTTACTGTACATTAGATTTAGTAATTAGGTTTTATTTAAAACCCTTCTGCAGTTCCCTCATTAGCCTATAGGGTGCATTAATGTTAACATTCTTGCCTGTGAGAGGTCAAAACAACTGCCCTCCCATCCCGGATGATGCTCAGAATGGCCGTCCACAGGAAGCGACGGGAGTGAGGGTCCATTCCTGTTGTGGGCTCATCCTACACATATGTACAGGGTTCAGTTACAGCAGGGATTTTGTTTAGCGCCATGACCAAGGGAATGTTTAGAAAAAAAACATACCAGGAGCACCAAAGGAGGACATCCAATCATCGCTATAGCAGTAGACAGCTTCCTTTTGTTGCCGCCGCTGTAGGTACCTGCACAGTTTCCTGCATATTCAGACAGACCCAGCTTCTGAATGCCCCACTCTGCCACCTGCACAAAACATACATAATTAATGGCACAGGAAGGATTGCTTTAGAAGTTTAGTAAAAAAAAAATGCAAGTGTGCAAGGTACTTGTTCATCTGAAGTAAACAAAAGACCAGTAACACAAGAACACAAGCACTTGCACAATGACACTGGCTGATTACGCATTTTGAATTGGCACAGGCTAGTTGGTAAATCATAACTGTTTTATATTTAGGTAATTTGTTCTCTAATTCATACTACTATGATCTCATTTATGTGAAAACGTATGACTTTTTTAAAATTTATTTTTGGCCTTTATTAAAGGGCCATGAAACCCCCTGTTTCAGCAGGGTGTTTTCACACCTCTAGTTTGGAAAAAGTCAGGAAAGTGGGCGTGTCCAGCTCTGTTTAGGGGGGAGTGTCGGAGGAGGGAAAGAGCGAAGGTGCATAAAAATTTGCATAAAAATGGGAGTTTCGGTTTGGGCACACGCTGATTTTCACAGAGGCAAAAAAAACACACAGACGCAGGGGAGAAAGACAGTGACTGTGTGGAAATCAGTAATCGAATTATTTGTTGAATTATTAAATAATGGACTTTAACTGCAGTTTGGCACTTTCATTCATATACATTTCATTCATGCCCCTCGTGACAAATGAGATATTTGATTCGAGGAATTGCTGGAAGCGTGTATTTTTAATGCAATGTTTGATCCCGCACAGCGAATGAAAGATAAAAACCATCCGCATTTCTCTGTAAGTTAGAGGCACTCGGTAGGTAGCGTCAGAAAGCCGTGTGTGTTTTTCCTGTCACAAAATGCGGCAAAAATCTTACACGACGGTAATAGTTTAATTGCGTTGTTTACATGTTTACACTCGGAGAGCAGCATTTACAGCGGATCTTTCAGTCCATAATATTGTAGTGATATTAACATACTGTAAACTTTAGTAACTTAGAAATAATTTGACTAAGGTCTGTCTTTAAACACTGAAAGAGTACTGCTAACGATTCAAACTAACTTTGCTATCTGAATAAGCAAACAAAGACCACTGATCGCTTACCAAATCTGTAGAGACAGGACAATCAAGACCAACTGGATCTTTATTAAAAGGAGACGAGCTGCAAATCCGGATTTCACCATTTCCAGATGCGAAAAGCTCTCTGGTAAAAATTTTTTTCCTTAGACATGTATTTTTGTCGCGCGTTCTTCTTCTCCCACTTGTTTTGGCAACACAACGTGGCATCTCTCTGCCGTCTAAACACTGTGCAGGTACAAACAGTCTTAGAAGCTGTCATGCATATTAATGAAATTGCACTGCATACACAATAGAGCACGCTGATTGGTTTGAACCAAGCCTTTCTCATAAATTACTGCTGCACACACAGAGACGTCACGAAGTACTCCCAGGTACAGACAGCCACTCTCCATGCTGGAATACACGCAAGTATCTAATCGGCATGACGCAGCTTCAAAAATTCGTTTTAAACCGGAAGAACGAATTTGCTCGAAATAACGCAAAAACAACCAATTTTCGTTTTTTTGTGAAATATAAGTCCTAATAGTGTTTATAGCAGCGTGGGACACATACAGTATATGACTGTCAACAGCTTAAACAACGTGTTTCAGTGTTTCATGACCCTTTAAGTGGATATGACAGTATTAAGACAGGAAGTGAAGTTGGAGAGAGAGAAGGGGTAGGAACAGGAATTGTCCTTGAGCTGGGATTCGAACTCGGGACACCCTGAAGTGCTACTAGACTATATGTCAGCGCGCTAACCACTAGGCTATTGCGCCAACTGAGATTGTTTTTAAAGTAAGCATGAAGGCCTGCTTCTAAACATAACTGTTACAGTCTGGGACACCAAAAGATTGTAAGAAAACTTTGTAAGAGACTGTAATAATGAACCAGTTAGTAATCTACCATCAAATATTCCCCATGAGATGAAGCATATCAATGTGTTGGTGAAGCATATCAATCTGATCAATGAGCAAACAACAAAAGTCAACAGAAGGCGCTGCTATTTTTGCTTCGTCTTACCTAATCATTTTAAAATCCTTATACTGTACATATACACCACAACAAATGAATGCCAATGTTAACACATTCGTAAAAAATGTTTTAAGGTTTGTTTAAATCCATAGCTACGTTTCCATCCATCTAGTTTTATGTGCATTTTGGAATGTAACATAAGAAAATGGTTAATGGAAATGCCAACACAATCCCACGGCAATTTGTACCTTTTTGATTTAGTGGCTAATTCGTATGAATTCACACAATATCATTCATACAATTTAGTGTACAACATGATTTGCTTATCTCCCAATGATGTGATGATTGGGTTTAGGGACAGTGTTGGGTGCCACGCTCCTTTTTAAAATTCTACATTTTCGTATGACTGAACTTGTACAAATTCACACAAATTAGCCACTAAACTGACAAAATGTAAAATAGTTAGGTTTTCTCATGAGATCAGGTTGAAAATGCCACAACAAAACTTATGCATACAACTGAGTAGACTAAATTTTTTATCCCATGAGAAAAATTGCACTTAAACTACAATAGAAACACTTACCAAATAAATTCCAGCATGCACATCAAAAAAGTAATGAGATTTTTTTTAACAGATCATATGATAATAAAAATGGGCTCGATGGTATGGCATTAATGAACAAACCAGTGGACAGACCACATAGCACACCATCTGAAATGTTGTTTTGGTCATTCTAAAATCTGTTAGCCAAAGTCCGTCATCAGAGTGGTTTGGTTTTATAGCCTAAGAGTGGTCTCCGTTCTCCAAAAGCCACTGCTCATTCATTGCTTTTCGCCTTTGTATTTTGAGGTGTGAGTTATTTATTTAATAAAAGAAAAAAGGCATTGGCTTCTCCTACCACAGGATGTTCAATTTATCTTTTTGGTCACATTTTATTTTGATGGTCTGTTTGTTGAATTTAAGTTACATTGCATCTACATGCCAACTAATTCTCATTAGATTATAAGTAGACTGTTAGGTTGGGGTTAAGGTTAGTGTAGGTTGACATGTACTTGCAAAGTTTCTTATAGTCATTTAAATGTCTGTTGAAGGAGCATTATCTGCAGATATTAAGCAGACAGTCTACTAATACTCAAATGGACCATCAAAATAAAGTGTTACCATCTTTTTCATATTTGGCACCAATTTTTCAGGAAGTCATGATTTTTTTTGTGATGGAAAAAACGATTCTTTATTCACAAATAATTTATGCGATATTTCCTGTCCTAAATCTAATTTGCATCTTTAGATGGAAACAAAGCTAGTGTGATGTCACAGATTTGAAGGGGAACAGAATTTAAGAGTGGGGGTTTGGAGATGCAGAAGGCATAAGATGTAAAAGAAGATACTGAAGGGCTAAAGGACTAAATTCTTACTCTGCTAATCTCAGACTCTGGGATCCCACGGAGGCGGGCATACAGGTAGAGGTGTTCCCGCCCCGTCAGCAGCTCATCTATGGCATCAAACTGAGGGCAATAGCCCATGTTTTGGTGCACATCCAGGATGTTGGAAAGAACGCTGCAGAAAAGAATAGTTTATGATTAGCATGTGCAGCTATTGTAGATATCTCTGAAGTATTTTACTTTAAACAAATGCTGTAACCCTGTGTAGTTTGTATGTTACCTGTATCCTGCTACAGACGCCTCCCCTGACGTCACATCTGTGTCTCCGGTTAGCATTTTAAAAGTTGTGGTTTTACCTGCACCATTTACACCAAGAAGCCCAAAGCACTGCAAAAAACATTGAGATGTTGACAACATTGTTTTTCAGTTGTTTATTTCAATTGGAAGTTCAGAAGTAAGGTTTACAAATAAAGGTTTTTTTGGTAATACCTCCCCCGCTGGAACTCCTACACAGATTTTGTCCACTGCTGGTCGTTTTCTGCGCCTGTAGGTCTAAGATCAAGAGCATTGTAATAATGCTTCTTCAAAATACTTCAAATTAAACACTGAAATTAATTACTAAATATAATCTCTTTTTATTTAAGTACATACGGTCACTTACTTTTGACAAGTCTCGGATTAGAAGAATGTCATTTTTATTCCCCCCTTTGTAAATGCGCTCTCTCTCCTGAGCTACATCATCATCTTCATCTGTACCAAGACTCATCCCATAGTCTGAAATCCTACATACACAAAGAAAACCCATTACTATAATTTTCTTTTTTTTTTTCTCAAAGCTAAAGTAAACACAAAGTAAATTGATATTAAACAGATCCCATTTTCTTTTAAGAATTATTTTGTAGTTCTAGATTAAATGTGTGGACATGAATATTAAAAAGAATCTCAGTGGATGTAAAAAGTGTTGTTTTGCTCTCACCAGTGATGAAGAAAAAACTTGTACTGGATGAGGAGGTTAAAAATGAAATAGACGAAACCCTCCACAGCCATACAGACAAGATTCTTCCCCACAAAGTTCCATCTGAATGGATCCATGGAAAACTCCTCTCCTGTGACAAAAGTGGCATCAAGCATCTAGTATCAGTTTGAAGGAGGACTAGTGGCAGTTTTGCCTCGCATCTTACAATATGTGAGAAAATACATGAAAAATTAAACAACTTACAAGTAGTGTATATTAGCCGTCTTTGCTAAGTGGTACCATTTTGCTTAGTATAAAAGGTTCTTTATGTAGAATTCAAAAAGCATTGATATTAGCATTACTGATGGTTGTTAACCAAAAAAGGAAAATACTGCCATCATTTACTCATCTTTTACTTGTTCCAAACATATTTGCCTTTCTTTCTTTGTTGAAAATAAAAGAAGATATTTAGAAAAAAATGCTGGTAGCTGGTTATCATTGAACTCCATAGAATTTTTTTTTTAATGTGGAGGTTAATAGGTATCAGCAAACAGCTTTCTTAAAATAGCTTCTTTTGTGTTCAACAGAAGAAAGATCCTCAAACATGTTTAAAACCACATTAGGGACACTAAGGCCCATTCCCAATTCTACCCCTTAGCCCTTCCCCTTAGCCCTTCATGGGAATGTGAAAAACGAGGGGTAGGGGTGTCCCAATTCTCCTTAGCTTGAAGGCGTAGGGCTAAGGGGAAGGGGTAGACAGCCCTTCGAATGAAAGCAAGGGGTAAGAAAATTTCCCAGAATACATCAGCTACAATGGCAGTATAGCTGCACCCGGAAGTCAAGAGATGCATGAATTAGTATTTTTTGTCATTATTACAAATTTTTACAACAAACAAGCATATGTTTTACTATTTTCATAACCGTGTTCATGTTTTACCATCATGCTTTAAAAAAAAAGATAAAATAAAAAAACGCTAAATTTAGCTATCTATAATATATATATATATATATATATATATATATATATATATATATATATATATATATATATATATATATATATATATATATATATATATATATATATATATATATTACAGTGTCTGCTATAATGTTAATGGTGTTTTCGTGTGTTTACATAGATGAATATGGCCACAGTGTAAATGCACAGTACAGTTATGAGATCTCATCTCATATCTCATATGAAGCAAGAGTTCGCGATGACACACAGTAGCCTACGATGACGTGTGCAGGTGTTGTAGGGGTGTCCCATTCCTTAGGGGTAAATTTTGAAGCCCTTTCCCTTCACACTTGATTTTAAGGGCCAAAGGGAAGGGGAAGGGGTGCAAAAATAGAATTGGGATTGGCCCTAAATGATGAGGTAATTTTCATTTTTGGGTGAACTATCCCTTTAAATCATAGGGCTCAAACTCAACTCCCTAAGGGCCGCAGACCTGCACTGTTTTGCTCCAACAAATCTTTGCAGAGCTGCGGCTCTCCAGGAATTGACCTATGATTTAAAGGGATAGTTAAAATGAAAATTCACTCACCACTTACTCTCCCTCAAATTGTTTCATACGTTTATGACTTTCCCTTTTCAGTTGAACAAAAAAATATTTATTTAAAAATGTTAGAAACCTGTAACCATTTACTTCCATAGTAGGAAAAAAAATTCTATGGAAGTCAATGGTTACAGATTTCCAGCATTTAAAAAAATAATAATTGTGTTCAACAGAAAAAAATTACTTTAAAAGGTCTGGGACAAGTGGAGCTTGAGTAAATGATGACAGAAGTTTTAGTTTAGGTGTACTATCCTGTTAAGTAAACTGCACCCAGCATTTTATTACTAACATTTGCATACACAAGAGACTGAAAGTAATTCTAAAGTTGCACATCACATTATTTTCCTGGCAAAAATATTCACTTAAAAATCTACCTGTCTAGATTTAATCATGGTAGGCTTTGTTTTTCAAAAAAAAATAATTAAAATGTGAATATTTATAGACACATATATCTTTTGGTTTATGTACAAGCTTAATTTTCAAAAGGCATGCATGATTACTGTTAGAAATTACATGAAAATGACTAGCAATCAAGGCTTCGGATTTTACACAGCAAATGATCTAATGTTTTTAGGTAATGTTAAAAGCTTACCAAATCGAGCATAAACGTCAGTCACAGCCTGGTTCATGGCCATATCAATGAGACCTCGGCCAAGACAGAAGTGAGGAAACACCAGTAACACCTTCTTCAACACCTCATTAAACATTAGCAGAGACTGGAGAGTTTGTGAAGGTAATAAAAAAAATACAAAAGCAATTACTTTCAATAAGGATCATGTGTAAACATGTATTTTTTTATTCAAACCTGTTTTTTTTTTGTAAATCATCATTCAGACTAAAGTATAATTTTATATGAAAACCAAATGTAAATGTTACCCTGTTGTTCTCAAAAAGCTCTAAGATGAAGGTGATGGCGCTACTGTTGATACCGATGAATAGGTTGATGCATGAGAGGGACACATATGCTGTACTGGGGACATTGAACATGTAGGATAGTGGGTACATCATGGGCGTCACTGACCACCTGCACAGACAATATTGAAAGATATTATTCTTGTGCTTAGAAGAGTATTTTTTCAATCAATCTATAATACATAATCTGCTGATTTACCCATAGAGACAAAGCAGAGCGATCAGTGCTGGCAGATTAGTGGGTGATGTATAGCACTTCTTATCAAATCCCACAAAAATGGCCACAACCATTGCTGTGCTGACCGAGTAGTTCAACTGCAGGCCGAAACACACAACAGACACATGAGCACTCGTGCAAACATCCAAAAACATTTATCAATCGACTGAATTGTCTGTTTTAGCACACAATGCTGACAATTCTCACCATATCCCAGAAAAAGTTGGCAAACCAGTAAACCAGAGGACTGACTCCACTGACAAACTGCAGATGTTTGGCCTTGGTGACACGTTCCTGAATGAGGTAGAGTACGAAGCTGGCTGGGATGAAGGACATGGCAAATATGACGCATATGGCCACCACTGCATCCACTGATGTGGTGAGACTGTCCAAGCGAAAAAGCAGAAATTAGCTAAACAAAAATAGGACTTTACACTTTTTCCTTAAAGAAACATCTTCACGTTACATTTCAGCACATTATTTGTGTAAGTGTGAAAACAAATTTGCATGCAGTACACCTAAAGTTTGTAATCAGATTTATAATTCTATTTAAAATAAATGCTGTTCTATTCATTAAAAACTGCTGAAAAATGTATCAGTGTTTTCATGAAAACAATAAACATGTCAACAATACACATATTACATATTAATACTGAAACTACCAGTATTCTGTAACTACTAGAATTACCATAGCTGTCATTCTGATCTTTCTCATATCAAATGTCATATTGTCACGTCATATTTACATTCAGAGCTTATATTGAGATATTACTATAAGCTTTGAATGTCTGTCATCATATTTAATGAAGTTGTTAACCTAGAATTACTATCTTTTTGGTAATACGGCCTATACATTTTTAGTTATGCTACGAGATTGCCTGTGAAGGTCTGCGCCTCACTTTCATTTACACTTTCACAAGCAGGAAAGAAGGCTTTTTCGCAGCACTGAATACGCTGTTTTGAACAACATATCTGAAGTCAAGGTATGTTTTTGCTATCAAAAAGCTGTATATGTTAGCAGGAAGTTGCTTGGCAACAGAGGCACGCATATTCAAAGTCACAGGGAAATTGAAGGTAGAAAAACTAATAGTTCTGTTGTGTTTTGAAATGTTCATAAAATAACGTTAGAAGTTAGAAAAGGTCTGGGTATTATAGACATTTGAGTTTTATTTCAACAAAGTTATCCAATTAGGACTTTAACCGCCTTGGTAGTTCAAGTGTTAAACGTATTAAACATGATATTTTAAGGATTTTGTGACACTGAAGACTGGAATAATAGCTACAGAAAATTGCCCTCACATCTATACAATAAAGTATTAAAAGAGAAATATGTAGAGAAAATCTGACACATTTTTGGCGTGCCAGTCAGGAGGAAGCTGTATAGGAATAGGACTGAGTAGCCAAATTTACCTTATATTTAAAGGTGCTGTATGAAAGTTTTTGACTCTTCTAAAGCATAAAAATAGCATTATATGTTTGCAGATATTTAAGGAACATGCTAGGTAAACATTCTTGTTTATCTGAAAAACAAAGTCAGTTATTCTGCTTTGAAAATGTATGTTGCTTTTACTTATAATACAATTTAAATCAGGTTTAAATTAGCGTTTAGGCTCGATAGTCAGGTACAGACACTCGTGTTGGTCTTCAATCTGGCAACCTGCGCTTGCGTATGTTTTGATCCAATCCAATGTTTTGAATGCAATACCTAGTTCAACCACTGGGTGTCAAACTTACATACTGTATGAAAGCAAAGCTTTTTAAGCATGTAGATACTTAAAAAACATGCTAAGTTAACATATTTGTTTATCATACTTTATGTTAAAGTCGGTTATTCTCCTATGTGTGTTCTGTCAGAATGTCTGTCTTTGTTTTGGTCTGTGTACCTCCACCAACTGCCAGTTTACCCAATTATATTTCAGCACCCCAGGTTGCCTTGGTAAAAAACACAGCGTACTTCATTTCATAATATATGTGTGCAAGGCCAAAGGACACAGATTCAGAGTTCCAAATATCCACATGAGGCGGTTTTTAATTAGCAAATAATATAAATATTCCAACATTAGTTGAGCAGCTTACAGTCTTAAGCTTGATTATCAGGCATGCTTGCTCCTGTTGGTGTGTTCAATCTGGCAATGTGCAGTTGCATCAAGTCATTACAGGAGGGGCTGGGTGAAAAAAAAACCCACCAATGTTTTGAATTTGGACTTTAATACCTAGTTCAACCACCAGGTGTCAATCCTACATACTGCACCTTTAAGATTTGGTTAAAGTTTAAAACCTCTTGTTTATTGGTTTAGTGAAGAGAATCACAAAACATTTTGGACCTTATTTACATGTTTATTTAGTGCTTGTCTAGATCAGAGTTGTACAGTTCAGCTAGACCTATAATACGTTAAAAAGTGACACTCACACAGTGACCTCTGAGAGCTGCTCTTTGGTGAGGTTGAGAGGGTGATTGATGGCAGTAATGCCATAGTCTGATGGGTTGGCATGAGGCGGCAGATATGCACGGAGGATGGCGTTGTTTGCTACGTTCAGAAAGGAGGCCATGGCGTGCCAGCCTTTGTTATTATACCACACCTGCGACAAGGGAGTAAAATAAAGTCATCACCAAATTGCCTTTATTTAGAGAGTATCTATTCAGGCACTTTTTTAAAATATGGCTAAAGTTTGAGAGATTTGTAAATAGATGATATAACGTACCTTAACATTGTACTCGCTTTCCATGTAGTGCAGGAAAGTTTCTAATTCATCCATGGCTGACTTTGAATAGCGACCCTATTAGATAAGAAAAGAAGTCAGTTAGCAATGCATATGTTATGTGTGCAGAGCAAGACATTAAATGCCTCTTATCTGAATCTCATTTATGTGTAGTTATGCAATATCATACCCCTCTGATATTCATCATTTGTCCAAGCTGAGAGAAAATGTTCTGGATCTCCTCAGGGTCCACATCGAGAATCGGCAGTTGTCCACCAACAGAAATTCCACCATACCTGTGAAATAAAGAAGCCTCATTTAATAGTCTATTAATTGTAACTTTTTTAACTGTTTTTTTTTTTTATTAACAAATAATTTAGAATGCAATTTAATTTTATGTATGATGAAATGTGTCTCATTTAGGTTCTATAAGACATCTCTACTTATACTGCTTACAAGTTTTATTTTCATTGCAATGAATGACATTTAATTGAATTGCTTTGACTTCACTTGATTGCTCTGTCTAAATGTATTAAAACTATATACAGTGCTCAGCATTATTGAGTACACCCCATTTTGAAAATGAATATTTTCCATTTCTCAGTGAATATGGGTAATATATATTGGTGCATTTGAGCAGATTTATTAAACAGATAAATTTATTAAAATAATTTTTTAGTCACAGAACATATTTAGAAGGCGCTTCATGCCGCTGTGGCGACTCCTGATTAATAAAGAGACTACGCCAAAAAGAAAATGAATGAATGAACATCTTCAGAAATGGAAAGACAATACATTTAAATTCATGCAAAATATAGCAACAACAAAAAAAATTACAACCTACAACATTTCAACTAAATTGTATACATTTCTTTTGCTTCTCTTGATTTTTGCTATTTTTGAAAAATTGTATTTAATATTTTTCCTTAACTTCTACATTATATACATTATAACTTATACATTTGGGTGTACTAATTTTTGAACCATAATTGTAAGTTATTTTGTTATATTAGCTACAGATTTGGCTTCAGGACTGACTAATCTAATGTATTTGTACAAATAAAATATAGTGTAGCATCCTATAGAAAATATTGATTGAAAAGAGAGATTTGTGAGGGGGTGTACTCATTTATGCCAAACACTGTATTTATTCCTAACAAAATCACATCAAAACAAAATACAAAACAAATTTTCAAACAAAAATGTATTTAATTTTCATAAACTTTTACTCATTCTGCAATGGTTTTTAAATTGTATTACATATGCATACTAATGCAAACAAATCCAGCCCCAAAAGATTGTTAGATATGAAACAAAAGCAACAAATATTAATTTATAAACAATAATTTATTTGATCTTTTTTTTTTTTTTTTTTTGCTCATACAAATAATTCAGCCCCAAAGGTGTGTTATATATGGGAGAAAAGAAAATAATAATAAATGCAATAATATAATAATAAATATTGACATTTTGTTGTATTATACATTTTTATTTTAATTAGATTTATAATTATTTATTTTTTCTGTTTTCTTTTTGCTACGAACACCATAGTTAATTGGACAAAACATTATTTTGGAACATAATTCAAGCAAATAAGGCATCAAAATGACCCCATGTTTTTTATTTTTTTCTTTAATTTGTAAAAAAATTATGTTTCTTCCATGTCAAAATGGATCCAAATTCAGATTGTGCCACATTACAAATTAAAAGTGCACATTTCCATTTTCAGGAAAATAAATAAATAAATAAATTTATATATATATATATATATATATATATATATATATATATATATATATATATATATATATATATATATATATATATATCAATAATTCTGAGACATTGAGCAGAAAGAATCAAACATCTATTTAAAACTAATAATAAAAGTCACAGAAAAGTCACAGAAACTTTACCTTTGCTCATTCACCCAATATTTGCTCTTCAGGCTGCACACACATAAAATCAGTCATCATCATGAAAAGAGAAATGAATAATAACATTAAAATACACACTATACCCACACATTATAGCACTAAACAGCTCACCTGGTCTTGATGAGCTTGGTGTAAGTCTTCACCAAGTAATCAGAGATATTTCTGTTTGTCATGTCGAGCAAAATGTCCCCTGTTGGCTCTTTTCTCTACATCACATCACAAATAGCATCACTATAAACTGGCTAACCACCATCATTACAATAACTTAAAGATAATCAGTCCTTTAATGTTAGAGTCAGCAATGTTAGGTCAGATTGGTACCTGGCGTGGTGGCAGTCCTCCAGCTCCAGCGGGACACATTGGCAGCATAGTGAGCTTCATATCAGTGCTGCATTCACAGGACGGGGACGGGTTTCTGCTGTCCCATTCAGGACTCGATAAGATGTTGCTGACCTCAGGAGACACTGGAGGAACTTCCCAATCAGAGGTTGAGTTTAAGCAGGTAAAGAGCTTCCTGCAGACACACACATGGATATACAATAAAATAATATGATGGAACTGTTGAATTTATTATATATATTTAAAGTCCCTGTGAAATTAAAATAAAGTTTTTTAGTGGTGAGTATCAGTATGTTGGTCTTAAGGTTATCCATATGCTAGTGTACTGACAAAACTTATGCAAATTATGTTGCTCCACCCACAAGAGGAGGTTAAGAAAAGTTGTATCAAAATCTGACTCCTCTTTGCGTGCACGCACATCACACAGCGCCTGCAGTTAAACTCGCAGTGGTTTATTTCTTTTTTTCCGCAAAACATAGAACCGTTGTCTAATCGACAAGCAGCACCTAATTATGTTTAAAAGAATTTAAAACAAATCTATACCCCATTTTTTTAATTAAAACATACTCTAATAGGTAGTGTAATCTACACAGTGCAGTGTGTTGGTGAGAGGGAGGTAGTGTTTCGAGGTGATTCAGGTTATGTTGGTTATGTTGTAATTTTACTATTGTGGTTCTGTGACTGGTGGTGGTGGTTGCTGTATGGTTCAAAATTCTGACAGGTAAAGTAACTAGATTAATTTCTGATTTAAATAAATTAAGATTTAATTAAATAATAACCTAATATTTTGCCGTTTTTTGGTGCATTTAGAGTTTTGGACAGAATTTGGGCTGGAAAAAGTCAGCTTGGTCTGGCAACACTGGCTGTGATAAAAACAAAACACTATTGGCTGTTTTTTAATAGAGGAGTAGCTAATCTATGTCCCACTCTGTCTTTTTCTGTTTCAGTTCAAATTATGTCACACTTCAAAGAAATATTCACTTTTCAAAGCACTTCACGGGACCTTTAACTGTATAATGCCAACATAAATTGTGTCGCATGAAAGTACATCACATGACCTTTCTGAAATTGTTAATATCCTGCATTATCAATACCTCCTTATATAATCAATATTAATAAGTGTTGAATATTTTCCAAAAACTGTGATGTGTTGCTCAATTGTTTGTGTAACATTTTAAATATATGTATGGTTTCTTTATAATTAATTTAATACATTGCTTCTGAATAAAAGTATTCATTTCTTTATTTTTTTAGTATTTAAAGATGACGAAATAATAACAATGCAAAAATTATTTTCTTGCTGAGAGTTTTGCTTTGTTTTTAGTACAAATACCTAAAATTCTCAAATCAATTATAATTTTTCTAGACAAGTAAATATTGTTTTGTTTTTAAAAATAAAAAGTCTAAATAAATTTTCTGTAAAACAAGCTAAATAATCTGCCAGCAGCATAATTATCTTATTTCAAACTGATTATTTTACTGACCACATTGGTGAATTATTTTGCTTTTTTAAACGAAAACCCCACTTCATTTTGACAAAATATTTCTAAAAACAGCAGTATTTTTTTTACTTGTCAAGAAAATTCTTCTCGATTTAAGAAGTTTTAGATATTTGCACTAGAAACAAACACAAAAACTCCAAGTAGGAAATGCATTTTTACAGTGTTATTATTTCAAAATCTTTCAATAGAGAGATTTATTTAGCAGCAATGCATAACATTGATTTAAAGTAACCATGAAGATATTTAAAATGTTCATTAAAATCAGGTATCCTCTGCAGTAAATGACCCAGCATGAAAGGCAAAGCTCTGAAATGTTTATATAATATTATTATAAACCTCTATGGAGAGATTTGTGTTATCCCATCTATAATTCTCTACTTGGGGAGTACAAATCACATGAATTATAACTGCATAAGTGTAGTTTAGATCAAAACCACTTGAAATAAGAAGTTCAACACTCACTCTAAGGGCTGATTGGCCATACAACGGGTTCCCATGCCAGGGTCCTTCAGCAGCGTCTGGATGAAGTGCTTCATCTTTGGATGTGACGGTTGCTCATTACTGAGATACACAAGAGAGTCCAGTTCATCTCTCATTAAAAAAAAAACAAGCAGACTGCTTCATAAAGTGTGTGGGTCTGAGAACAGCTCTCACCTAATGAAGGTAAACTGTGGACCATACATCCATGGAGTGAGGGTCAGACTGGGGTACTCTCCGAACGGTGGCAGAATCATAGTGAAGACCAAAGCAATGAGAACAAAACTGGCTGGCAAAACAATCTATTTTTTAAAAAAAGAAGGGAAAATAAAAAATCATAAATATGTGCTTATTGTCTAGATTTTTTTAAACACATGTCTTGCTTTTTTTGTTAAAAAACTGCACATTTACAAGGGATATTTTATGTTTTCTCAGTCATCGGGAAGCTAATTGAAATCGAAATCTAATACAATTTGTCTTCATTGGAATATCAGACAAAACCAAAGCAAAAAAAAAAGGTGTTGTCTAAACAACATAGTAAGAATTGTTGAATGATTCAGAATTTTTGAATAAACTGTCAATGATTTCATAACCTTTCTAAAAATAGTCACTTGTTTCATTACATAATAAATCAGCCATTATGAAAGAAATGTTCAATGAGGAAATTAATAAATGTCTTGTTCGAGAATGACTTGTTGATAGTTTTGATTTTATATTTTTGAAGTATTATTATATTTTTTGAACATTTGATTTAATTTGATTTGGCAACACTTTAGTTTAGGTCACAACTCACGGTATTAAGAAACCATTAACTAACACTACTAGCTTAATAAACTAATAATTACCCGTTTATTATTGGTTAATAATGTAGAAGTTGGCTTTAGATATTGGGTATAGAATTAGGGATGCAGAATAAGAGCAGACTTTATAACCAATAATAAACGGTTAATATCTTAATAGGCAGGTAATAAGCCAGTAGTTAATAGCATGGATTGAGACATAAATTAAAGTATATTTCTTCATTTGGTATACATTTTCTGTTTGACACATCTCATAAAATTATTTATTCAAATGTAAATGCATTCATGGCATCTCTGAGTGTTGGTGCAAACATGTTGATAATGACAGCCAAATAATGCCTAAAAATTCTAATTGCATTTAATGAATAAATTTATAAATTAATTGACATTCTAGAGAAGTTTCCCTCATAAAGGTAAATATTTTAGGGGTGTCACTATACAATCAGTCCAGTCCAGATGGGGCATTCACCAGATATAGATCATTTCAAAATAGTGATATCATTGGTCCATAAACAGTTCCTACTTGTCTTAAAACATTTTCAGAACTGTAACAAGAGGCGATTCAGTCATAACTAATGTTAACACTGCGATCATTAAAAAAGTATCAACATGTGGAGCTTTCTGGATTCTCAAAAGCTTTGAAAATGAAAGATCTAAAACAGGAAATACATTAGGACTGTTGTTATTGTTTACATCCCTCAAAATGGTCTATAGGCACAAGAAGACCACAGAAGTTTTAAAAAAGCCCCGACTCTCTGATGTAGCCGTCAAATTAACAGAAGCTTGCAACGCTTGCCCCTTCTCAAGAGTTTTTCTGATTGGTCCACTGCTTTGGAACTGACACCGATGAGCCACATTGCAGGTAAAAGTTAAATTCTTTTATCTTAACAAACTTTAAAAACTCGCTCATGTGTGAGATGCTGCAAAAGACGCAAGTGTGTAAATAGAAAAACAATAGAAATATAAATGGACCTATAGATGGACCTCCCCTTCTAACATTTTCATTAGAAAAGATTTCAGATTTAAAGGGCTGGGCTCAACCTTTTGAATTACTCTCCTAATTCTAAAGTTTAATTTCTCATTATTATATTAATTTTGTATTTTCTATTACAGGAAGTTCTGTAACTGATTGTCACAAAACACTACTGCCTGTTCCAAAAAAAAAAAAAAGCAGTGAGCATTTGTTGCTTTTTTATGTTGTACTGAAATTAGATCTTGGTTTAGTGTAGCGTTACACTTCCACACTGCAAAAAATACTTTTCTTACTTAGATTTTTTTGTCTTGTTTCTAGTCCAAATATCAAAAAATTCTTGAATCAAGAAGAATTTTCTAGACGAGCAATATTTTCTTGTTTTAAAAAATAATATGCCAAAATTAAGTGTGTTTTTCCCTAAAACAAGCTAAATAATCTGCCAATGGTGTAAGCAAAATAATCTTATGTCACAACGAAAAACAAGAATATTTTGCTTACCCCACTGGCAGATTAGTTTGCTTGTTTTAAGGAAAAACTCACTTAATATTGGCATATTATTTCTGAAAACAAGACAATATATTTTTCTTTTGCCTAGAAAATGCTTCTTGATTTAAGATTTTTAGATATTTGGACTAGAAACAAGACAAAAAATCTAAGTAAGAAAAGCATTTTTTGCAGTGTACTGAAACGTTCATTTTTGTCCTCCTTTGGGAAATGGTCACCTTTGTCCACATGTACTGTAAGCCTCATCTTACCTGTGCTAGGAAATCTTTGTGGCTGCGTGTGGCATGATGAAACCTTTTGACTAGAAGAGCGTGGAACTGCTTGAGGACCAAACTTAAGCCTTTAACCTGTCTGGAGGCTCTACCAGCACTGCTGTCAGACTCCAGTGATGCTCCCACACCATTAGCATCTGTAAACCAGACCAGATACACACATAATCTTATTAGATCTGCTGTAAAAACTGCACAGTTGGTCAATGTTGTATTTTGGCTGCAGGTTTGTCCTGGCTAATTGACCAGAGAAAACTAATTAGCTCAAGTCCCATAGCAGCAAGATTACTTTCAATTTACTAGCTTAACCAGGAACCATTTTCAGCCAATCATTCAGCGTGATTGACTGGATCACCAGCACTAGTGAGCAAAAACCAGCCTAGACCTGCATGGGAATTCACATTGGTCTAAGCTGGTCTGCTTTCTCAACAAGCTTTAGCTCTACATAAAGCATAGCACAGCTTGGTCGAATCAGTTATAGCGGCCTGTTAGCTTCTTAGCATGAGTGCTAAGCAAAGCTGAGATCTGCGATCTCAATTCACCTTCAGCAATACCCGTGTCTTTCATGAAACCATTGCCGTTTTTCCTCTTTTGTAGCATCCATTGCTCTGAGGGGCAGTTTGACAGTCAAACACAAGGTTTAAGCTACTGGGTTATGAAGAATACAGGACTTCAAAATATTAATAAGATATACTACGAGTGTTATTCTTGTAAACGCAGGAGTAATTTACCTGGTGTGACAGAGCTGTTGGCTGCCTCTCCATCTGCTGTAACTTTCAGAAAGATCTAGATATACACAACAAAGATTCTTAAATCACCAGTGAGCACAAATTCATCTGTACAGTACAACACAATCTGGTTTGCGATCGATAAGTTAAGAGCGGTTGGTGGTGGTGGGAGAGCACAGTGAGCCAGAGTCACGGTGGCAGGCCAGATTGACCGTCAGGCCACCAAGATATGAAATATCCCGGTGCTCCCTATGGCCAGTCCGCCGCTGACAGAGGGCATATTTGAAGTTAGGGCTGACATGATCGTCATAGCAGTGTCAGCCAATGAAATTAGTCCAGCTACTGTCTGAGCTGGGGTATTTGCATACTGTCTGAGCTGGGGTATTTGTAAATTAGATGTTGCTGGGTTATTTGCATTCGCTTCCATTGGCACTTCAAAAGTTGAGAAATTCCCAACCTCTGCAGCTAGCAAGGCTGGTGAAGTGGTGCAGACGGACTTTTTTTTTACATTTATTGTATAACAGAAAGATACATCTGGTACACATCATTTACAATAATAATCATTAGAAAAAAACAATAGAAATCAAACAAAAAACAAAGAAGCGGCACCGACAAATCAACAATTCAGTTCAGCAATGCTTGACGTCACCCATTCAAAGTGAATAGAAAGCGTTGACGCTGACACGACACCCCATGTAAATGGATCGTTACTAAAAATTTATACAATCTATGGTTAATGTAGTAAAGAAAAAAATATATATAGTTTAACTAGAAAATGTGTGCACACTTGTAGTTAAAGGTTTTTTGTGAGTTTATAAAAAGGTTTTAAAAAGTCAAAAACAACAGAAATTCCTCAATCATTCACATAAACTAAGATTGCTGCAAGGAGACTTATTTTTGATGCCTGCATTGAACTGTAACAAAGAGTACAGAATACACAAGACGTGTCACTCATTTAGTTTTGAATGAGGAAAAGTGTCACGGCCAATATGGTGAAAGATGCCCCGCCTACTAGTACAGGAGCCAATCAGTGGTCGCTATAGACTGACATTTGTCTGGGGGAGAAGCTCGGCTCGGAACAGACATGTGCTTTTATCTCAGCAAATACTTGCTTCACTGACATAAGAAATATATCCAAATAAAGCTTGAAATCTGTGCTTTTAAATGAACCAGGTGTAACCAGGTAACTTGAAAACAAAAGTTTTTTGGTTTTGTAATCTGCATGAATCCACGCGAGGTATAGTCTGTCCTGTCAAACGTACATCACATGACAGCAAAAGTCCACAAACTTGTAAACAAAGAGTCGCTGCCATTTCTGGACGAGATTCGCCATCAAGACCAAGTTGTGAATTACTTCAAAAGAGGAACGCGATCAGATGATCATTATTTAGAGGATGATAACGTGTAACACGGCCATAAATGGGGTTTGTGTCGTGATCTCGTTCCTTTTGAGTGCGCATGCGCATTAGCTCGAGCAACCTGAAAATATGACGATTTTGTTTGATTCAGACTTTAGAAACTAAACTTATGAGACTGGTGTTGTTTATTTTTATTGGTGATAACACATATGTAATGTAAACATATAAACTTATTAGCAAACAGTTTTGGAAAATTTTATGTTTCCCCATTCAAACAGAATGGCCGAAAGAGGTTTCAAAGATGGCCGCCGAGTGAATTGACTTACCATAAAGGGACTTTGACTGTAATGAACAATATTATGACTATGAAGAGAAAAGATTAAGCATTTTGTTCATTATATACATCTGGTAATATCATGTCATATTTGTTCATGGTTCATTTAGTTGTCTTTGATCCATCTACAAACTAATTTAACCAGACCACAATTTGTTTGGAAGAACATAATATGTATTTTTAGAAATCTTCTTGTTTTACAGTTCAAAACAGAATTCAAACATATTCAAATGAACCACACTAACAGAGCAATCTAAAGATCTTTAAATTGAAATATTCCTGCCAAGTGTGAACACACCCCCAAACACAACTCTAGTTATATGAATTCAACCATCTGTCCACTGGTTTCACTGCTATTAAAATTATTAAAGAAAATGTCCCTCACCTCTTCCAGTGATGTGTCCGATATGCCAAAGCTACTGAGGCCCATGTCACCCAGCGTTTCCTCCAGTTCTCGAAAAAGGCTGGCGTAAGCTCGATATTTAAAGCCTTTATTTGGCAGCAGATAGGTCATTTCCTGACCGATCATTTCTATCAGCTTTGCTTCCGGAACATGGTGATGAATCAGAGTAGTGATGCTTTCAACGTTCCCTGAGGTGGAAAAAAATGAGTCCATTTTGTAGAAAGAGAGAATTAAAAGATTAATTTATTGTATGTGTTGAGCTGTGAGAACACTGACCGTCCAGTACTCTCTCGGGCTGTAGAGCCTGACTCTCCTCTTTATATCTGGTGCAGGTGGAGCAGGTGCAGGAGCATTCAGATGCACAGTCACACTCATTCTGCACCAGATAAAAAAAGAATACAGGCAACATTACAGTACTCATCAGACAGACAGTCAAAGCTTTTTACTATTTTAAGTTTTGTTGCTTCTTAAACCTCATGGATTTTTATATTTTAACAGGAGAATGGCAGTGATTATTGCCCAAAAAAAAAAATTGCAGATGCCACGGAACTTTGCAAGATCTGTTGTTGCTAAGATGTTTTATGTAATTTTAAGGCCACCATGAAAACATTCATTTATTCATTCATTCTCTTTTCGGCTTAGTCCATTATTAATCTGGGGTCACCACCACGGAATGAATCGCCAACTTATCCAGCACATGTTTTGCTCAGCGGATGCCCTTCCAGCTGCAATCCATCACTGGGAAACACTCATACACTCTCATTCACACACATACACTACGGACGATTTTCGCTTACCCAATTCACCTGTACCACATGTCTTTGGACATGAATGCGGGGAGAGCAAGCAAACCCCACACAGAAATGCCAACTGACCCAGCCTCGGCTCGAACCAGCGACCTTCTTGCTGTGAGGCGACAGCATTACCTACTGCGCCACCGCGTCACCCACCATGAAAACAAAAAAAGACTATTCTCATTTTTATTGATTTCCTTATGACTGTTCATGCCAAATGTCTTTTTATTTCTCATCATTATCATTGTCATTCTTTGTCATCTTAATTCAACTGCCACATAATCTCCAACCCTGCTGTTCATTAAATAAATGAGTAAATTAACTAAATGTGTTTTGTTTTTGTTGAGAATTGTTTTGATTTAATTATTAGTAATTACTATTATTTTTTCTTTCCCACTTATCTCATCTCAGTATATCTGTCTGTGGTGTAAAACTATGGAACAGTCTAGATCTGACTCTTAAACAATGTCAGGATAATAATCAATTTAAAAAGTTGTATAAATATATATTATTAAAGGAGTATAACGATGAAGGTGATTGAAAAGGTATAAAAAGAGAGTAAAGGAAGAAATAAGTTTAAGTAATAGACGAATGATGTATGTGGTAATGGGGTGGGAAAATAATAAGCTTGTGCTTCATCCCACTCCATTTTCGACCATGTTGAAATGTATTCTTTTGTTAATGATATTTTATGTATGATACTTTGTTCGAAAATAAATAAATCAAATCAAATCAAACTTATCTCATCAATTTTTTTTTTTTTTTTTGGTAGAGGGTCTAATTTAGACATTTTGTTGACTATAAGAAACGTTGACACAACTTTTCGTTAGATAATTAGTAGAGTGCTGGTTTAAGATTTGAACATGTAGAACAGTGTTGAAGTGTTACTTCAGCACAATGTTTGTTGGCAAACAATTAAACTTTTGTTACCTTTATAGCTGTTTATTTATTCCCTGAACTAAAATATAGGGTTTACATTTGACACATACATTGAATATATATATATATGTTCATCAACTATGATGGAAACAAATTTGTCAATTACACATTACATTGTGCATATAATGACCTTTTTACTAAATAAATGTATTTCTAATGTAAAAAATTTACATTTTTATCGAAGAATCCTAAAAGTCAAATGTATTACAGTTTCCACAAAGACAAAAAAGTCAGCACTGATAATAGCAAGAATTATTAATAGTGATTAGTGACTAATTTTACTAATAGTCATACTCATAACATACCAGAAAATAATCATAATCTAATGAAGGGTTATGTGTACTGAAGACTTGAGTAATGATGATAAAAATTCAGCTTTAAATCATGGGAATAAATGTTAAACTATGTTCAATAAAAAAAATGTATATTGTAATAATAATTCGTAATTTTGCAGTTTTTTACTGTATTTGTCACTAAATAATTGCAGCAAAACTGGGTTCTTTTAAAACAAAAAAAAAAACTTGTGGACTTGTGGAGCTGTGCATCATTGGATTTGCTCTTCAGTGTTTGGACTTTCAGCAGTGAAAATTAAACAACACTAAACTGAACGTGTTAAGCTGCTTTGTCACAATCTACATTGTAAAAGCGCTATAGAAGTACAGATGAATTGAATTGAATTGAATTGAATACTGTTTCCAAACTTTTGACTGGTAGTGTAAATTTCACCTCCTTCTTGCGCTGGTCCTTCATGCGCCTCACCAGAGTGAGATAGAAACCCACACCGAAGCAGTTCTTCAGAAACAGAGGAGAGCCGCTGCAGTGCAGTTTGCCTTTAGAGATGATGGCCACCCTGTCACTTAACAGGTCTGCCTCGTCCATGTGATGAGTGGACAGTATCACTGTGCGCCCTGGAGGAAAGTGTGCAAGAGAGAAAAACCCATACAGTCAACAAACAACACAAGAATCAGTTCTGTATTTAAAGGGATAGTTTACCCCTAAAAAGAAAACGTCTGTCATCATTTACACTACCGTTTGTGGTCTATAAGTTAATCTATAAATTTGGGGTCAGTAGGATTTTCAAATGTTTTACAATAAGCTTCTCCTGCTCACCAAGGCTGCATTTATTTCATCAAAAATACAGCACAAATTGTAAAATTGTGAAATGTTATTGCACTATAAAATAACTGTTCAAAAGCAGTTTATCATTTAATTTAATCATTTATTCTAGTGCTTTTAGAGATGAATTTTTAGCTTCATTACTCCAGTCTTCAGAGTCACATAATCCTTCAGAAATCACTCTTATATTAATAATAATTATTATTATTATAACTAATATTATTATTATTAATGGTAATAGTAATAAAAGCAATAGAGACTGGAGTAATACCTTCATTTGAAACTACATACAAAAAGAAAGTAGATATTTAAAATGTTAATAAATATTTAACAATTTTTAGATTTAATAAATGCCGCCTTGATGAACAGAATAATTTTCTTAAAAAAAACATGAAAAAAAAACGACCCCAAACTTTTGACAAACGTGTGTACTTATGCTCAAGGCTTTCCAAATTTTTAATGTAACTGGAAGCCATTGGCTATGTTACCATGCACCTATGTTTATGCACATTACTTAACCCTAAAAAATGCATGTAACAAACATATGCACAAACAACCTGTAAGACACATTCTCTCCTCTATGTGTGCACCAGTGTCCTATCAACACTCCATGTTTCTGGAAATACTGTTCAATAGTGTTGTCAAAAATATTGATACTACAAATGATACAATCTTGCTTTTGGTTAGTATACTGGCTTTGCACTCTCGCTCGCTCTTTTCACCTTCACCAAGATGAATAATTAATAGTAATAATATTAAGATTTTAACACTATTGTTTTAATCAGAAAATAATATGAGATTGCAATAATTAGCTTTTTTGTGTGATTTATAGCTTTTCAGACTTAAGGACTGCTGACGTATGACACAAATTTTTTCTCCTTTTTACTTAATTTGCATTATTTTAATGTTGGGGAATTTGTACCCCACGGTATCGAAAATGGTATAGAATATCGATTTTTCAAGGTATCGTATCGAAGTTGGAAATTCCAGTATCGTGACAACACTACTGTGCAATTCTTAATGTGCTTCCTGCAGGTGAGTAGGTTTCTTTTATCCTCACTCATAAGTGCTTTGCATAATAGTGCCTGCTAAATGAATAAATATAAATATATTTTTTTAAATATGGGCTAAACTGAGCGGGATAAAAGCTCAATCTAATAAAGAGACATGCATAGAAACTAGGATGGAAAAAAATTACCAAATAAATTCACATAAAATGGGCATCAAAACTTTTTGCATGGTTTTAATTATTCAAACACCCAGCTGAAAGTCCATCCTCAAAATGATTTAGTATAGTTATATTTATCATATAGAACTGTCTTACACCATCCTTTTCACAAACATCAGGCACTGCCTCCAAACACAAGATAACATGATGGAGTTTGTTACTGCGTGTGTCGTCTGCAAATCTGAGGTAACTTCTTTTATCTATAGCAGGGGTGTCCAAACTCGGTCCTGGAGGGCCGGTGTCCTGCAGATTTTAGCTCCAACTTGCCTCAACACACCTGCACGGATGTTTCTAGAAAGCCCAGTAAGTGCTTGATTAGCTAGCCCAGGTGTGTCTGATTGGGGTTGGAACTAAACTTTGCAGGACACCGGCCCTCCAGGACCGAGCTTGGACATGCCTGATCTATAGTGAAAGTAGTTTCTCTGTTTGTAGATAACTGTAAATATTTGTTGTCATTTCTCTGGAAAGATTTTAGTTCTCTTGAACACATGGAATGGAAATCTGTGTTTCATTGACAGGTTTTACATGATATTGAAATGTTTGTGCGTACATCTAAACATAGCAGCTGACTTCCACATATGACGAAAGTTGATTTCAAATATTCTTCAAAAGATCTACTCTTGTGTTCAACAGAAGTAAAAAAATAATTAAACGTTTAGGAAGAAGCAAGTAAACTGAGTAAATGATGATAGAATTTAAATTTTCGGGGTGAACTATCCCTTTAACTGCATGTGCAGCCGTAGTAGGCTTTGTGACCCTGCAGTGTTTTCTTTCTCCTGAAGGTGGCAGCACCTGTGCGGTATTTGAGGAGCAGGTCCCAGATGGAGCGTCTGGAGTATGGATCCACACCTGAGGTCGGCTCATCCAGTATCACCACCTTAGAGCCTCCAACGAAAGCCATCGCCACCGACAGCTTCCTCTGCATACCACCTAAAGAGGGTCAGTACACAAAATGTATTTATTAAGACAGGGACATTAATGCTTGATGTTTACTCTCACACAAACAACTGCATATGCAGTAGGCTAAACTGGAAAAACATAATGAAAAGACTCTAAAAAAATGTAAAACTGTCAGGGATATTTAAGGCTAAATGGCATTGAAGTTGAACTGTACCATTGTTGTCTTTGATATGAATGTCTTGTCCCTAATATAAACATTTGCATTTGACAGTTATTATGCAAGTCCATTTTGTTAATATTTAGCTCTCAGATAGGCCTAACTTTGAAAATAAGTCATATGTAGTCATAGCAGGAGGTCTATAGTTTATATAGAAATAAAGCCACTATTTATGAGAACTAACATTTGAGAAATAAAGTAGCAAGTTTAAGAACTAAAGTAACAAATTTGAGAAATAAAGTATCAACAATGAGACCAAGTAGCAGTTGTGGGACATTCAGTTCACCCAAAAACTACATTCTGTCAAAAATGTTATATCTTTTAATATGAGCAGTTGTAGTGGGTTTATTTAAAATGAATATAAGTGGTAACAGTTATACTAAACTACAAATTCAAAAGGCCACTATTAAAGAGTGATCTATTATCAAAGAATAGTCATGAATCAACAAAAACTGATCTGTTACTTGATCTGACTACTTACTTTTTCAGAATTTTGAAAAATAGAAAGAACATGCAAACTCCACACAGAAACACCAACTGAGGCTTGAACCAGGGAACTTCTAGCTGTGAGGCGACAGGACTACCTACTGCACCGCCCCAGCTATATATATATATAATAAAATTATATATATATAATATATATAAGGAATAAAATTTCCTTGCTCTGTCAAACAAATTTTTTACAGTGTGTCTGATAATATTTTATTCTCTGGAGACTAAAGTCTTATTTGTTCTTATTTCGGCTTTGAATTTTTTAAAAACCATTTTAAGGTCAAAAATATTAGCCCCTTTAAACAATATTTTTTCGAAAGTCTACAGAACAAATTATCATTATACAATAACTTGTTTAATTACCCTAACCTGCCTAGTTAACATATTTAACCTAGTTAAGCCTTTTAATGTCACTTTAAGCTGTATAGAAGTGTCTTGAAAAAGTCATGAATCATTTAAACAAAACTGATCTGTTACTTGATCTGACTACTTACTTTTTCAGAATTTTGAAAAATAGAAAGTTCAAAAGAACAACATTTACTTAATGTTTTGTGACACGGAAGATACCTTTACTGTCCCTTTTGATCAGGTTAATGCATCTTCATTAGATAAAATTCATCCTTATTTCAATAACCTTCATGATTATGTTTTTTGGAGGAATTATTTTATGTAATATTTTTTATATCTGCACTTAAGAATAAGGTTTTGGTTTGTATTTTTTTTATCAATTTTGCACGAATTTGTTGTACAATTTCTTTCACTATTTGTATGTTTAAAGTATTTCAATTTATTTTTAATATATTTGTTTATTTTACCTCAGAAATAATGTTAATTGTTGATAGTAAATACTTTAAGTGTTTTACATTTTTATATCTTTGTACACTTTTTGTATACAATAGCTTTTTGTGCTAGCAATATTTAGTTCACCTTTTTGACTTTGCCTCATTAGATGCGGTACAGTAAAAATTCCATAGATCAGGTGTCCCACTGTCTGTTATAACACATTGCAATTTGATCTTTTTAGACCACTAAGAAGGAAATGTACTACAATTGTTTGTAGTACTACATTCTTCAGTATATGACATGGATGTTTTTGCTGTTTTCTCTGCTTATTTTTTTTTCTTAACTACGGGTCTTACTGACATTTAAACAGGGCTTTTAGACAGAACAGTACTGTCCAAACACACTTGCGTTTATCTCAGACTCATCATAATTATGAATAAAGACACATGATTTCTATGTCTACCTAAACAGAGGCCTCATTTTATCTCCCTAACTCAGATCAGCTTCATATAAGAGGCTTAGATTTACTACCCCCTGACTTCTTTTGCTCTTAAATACCACTCCAAAACACAGATCCTGGGGCGGGCAAACCGTAAGACCCCTTAATAACAGATTATAGATTACTAGATTATGGACTCATGTACTGTATATATTCAGACCCACCGGAGAGGTTCTGTGCTTCCTCATCCCGTTTATGAGGCAGTCCCAGGTCCTCCAGCATGTCCTCAACCTCCTGCTCGGCCTCCTTTTGTTCACGGCCCTTCATCAAAGAGTAGAAGAGAATATGCTCCTCCACCGTCAGACTGAGTAAAACAGCATCATACACACACATGAAAGGCAATTAGACATAGATTAGTAGATATATATATACTATTTGCTGGAACACCCATCAGGCTCACTAATAGGGTTGGGTACGAAACCTTTGGGTACCTTTGTAACCGGTATGCACCAGACTGAATCAGTATATGAATTTCGGTGCCTAATTCCGATGCCACTGGTGCTGCGACAAAATCGTAAAGCAGGTCGCACACCAGAAGCGCCACGCAGCACCATACATTTTATAATTCTAAACATAGGTTTCTATCAGGGTACACACACCAACGCCGCAAGGCGGAGGCTGTCCTTGGCGCCCAGCCACGACTCAGGACACTGTTCATATTTCTGCCGCGCCACAGAGCACCATCTGAATAGTTTCATTTTAAATAACATGCGAATGTGCGCGTCTGGTGTGATACTTTCAACTGTCCTGTGCACGCCGTGTCGCGGCTCTGAGCGGCGCATCCGGTGTGTGACCCCTTTAAGAAGCATCAAGGGGTGCATCACAGGCACACATAAGTACGTGTTGTATCACACGATCTCTAAATAGTTAATTCTAAACAGATTTTGAGGGATACGGACACCGTTAATGTTGTCAGGCATTTGTTCTTGTTGCTTATAGAAGGCGCATGCGGTGAGCGACTCCCTTCATCAACATGCATGATGGCATTCATCTAATTTGCTTAAACTGAAGCATTTTAAAGTATGGCTATATTTTACAAGCAAAGATTCTGACACACCAACATGCAGCAGATGCTTTACAAAAGTTGTGTGTAAGGGGAGAAACACGTCAAATTTTTTAAATGTGAGGGCTCATGGAATCAACTTAAAGGTAAGGAATGGACTGTCTTTGACAGCTTGTGACATCATCTGCCACTTTCAGAGAGTACGTTTACATGGACACCAATTCTCTGATATTAATACTCTGATCAAGAGTTGACCACGTAAACAGTGATTTTTGATTATCTTAAAGACCACAGACACAAACAGGGGAGGAAACATTTATAGGCTGGTGATCCAATGACGTTACTGGATCTATGTGCTATAACATGTAACTGGGAATCATGAATGTAACATTCAAAAAGCAACTCATGTAAACATCTGAATCATATTATTGTCTTATTAAGATTAAGGCAAATCATTAGATCACTGATGTCCATGTAAAAGTAGTCACAAGCCCCAAACCCAGAAAAAAGGTGTTCCCTGATTTTGATGACAGTCTTTCTACAGGTTAGTAGTAAGCTAATGTAATGTTAATAGCATAATGCAAATCTTGCATTCATGCTAACAAACAATGATCAAAAGAAATATATTAATGCAATTCAAATATATAAAATATGTATTGATATTTACTTTAAACTTATTATAAATATATATTCATAATGTTCAATTATAATGGTTACAATATTTTTTTTTTGTCAAATAATTTTGTGGCTAAAAAGTATCGGTTCAGGCACCGTTTTGGCACCGGTATCGTTTTAAAAGTATCGATTTTGCAGCGGTTTTGAAATAACCCCAAACAATACCCAACCCTACTCACTAGAAGGCACTCCAGCTATATATATATATATATATATATATATATATATATATATATATATATATATAGTTGAAGTCAGAATTATTAGCCCCCTTCGAATTTTGTTTCCTTTTTTTAATATTTCCCAAATTATGTTTAACAGAGCAAGGACATTTTTCACAGTATGTCTGATAATACTTTTCCTTCTGGAGAAAGTCTTATTTGTTTTTATTTCGGCTTGAATAAAAGCAGTTTTTAATTTTTTTAAATCCATAAAGTCAAAATTATTAGCCCCATTTAAGCTAGCTATAGATTTTTTCGAAAGTCTACAGAACAAACCATTATTATATAATATCTTGCCTAATTACCCTTTAAATGTGTAAATAGCCTTTAAATGTCACTTTAAGCTGTGTCTTAAAAAATATCTAGTCAAATATTATTTACTGTCATCATGATGAAGATAAAATAAGTCAGTTATTAGAAGTGAGTTAATAAAACTATTATGTTTATAAATGTGTTGAAAAAAATCTTCTCTCAGTTAAACAGAAATTGGGGAAAAAATAAACAGTGGGGCTAATAATTCTGACTTCAGCTGTACATACACTATTATCATTAACTGGAGAACCCACCAGACTCACTAGAGGGCACTCCAGCTGTATGAACACTCGTCAGCAATTCACAAGGACTACAACTACCATCATGTTTTGCATCTTACAGCTGAAACAGTATACCAATCTGGACACTGATTGCACTGAAACAGCTGCAGCACACTATTTAAGCACCACACTCACCAGCCTTCATTGTGGGATATTGTATTGTCTATTTAGTGATAGGCTTTGCCAGTGTTTCTTAGTTTCATGTTGTGCCCTGCCTGTTTTGATTCTGGACTGTTCTTTGTTTTGTGATTGTTTGCCACCTACCTCAACCTCAGCCTTCCCTGTTTGTTTATTTGTTTATTTTTGGACCCTTTTTTGCTCCTATTTTGAGCCCTGCCTGCCCAACTATTCTTTATAATAAAGCTGCAAGTGGAAATTCACCTTTGTTGCAACATCCTCATAAATACATATACAAAAGGTTTAAGGCATAATTATAATTATTTTATTCTTTTTTAAAATATTTCCCAAGTGATATTTAAAGGAACAAATTATATTTTTCTTCTGGAGAAAGTCTAAATTAGTTTTAGTTTGGTTGGAACAAAGGCAGCATTTACTTTAGTTTTAAGCAATTTTAAAAGACAATATTATAAGCCCCCTTAAGATTTTTTTTCTTGATTGGCTACAGAAACTATATTACTAGGATTCATAAATTATATAGAATTAGGTGATAGCAAAAAAATCATAAAGTGGGTTGCAATCTGGGTGAAATGTTACATTTTTAAGACCCAAACATACAGAAAAATACTGATGATGTTAAAAAATAATTGAAAGTATATAATATTTGTATGATTTTTTCCTGAATGTCCAATATGGCTAGCAGCCTAACCTAAAAAAATTTTGCCAAATTGGCTAGTGATTAAAAACATTTAATTTTAAACCCTAATTACGACCATTCCAAAGAAAGAAAGTGCACTCACTGTTTGAAGAGGATATTGTGCTGTGGACACATGCCCAGCGACTGTCGTATTGCGTCCATCTCTGTACGAATGTCCCTTCCATAAATATAAGCCGTTCCAGAGGTGGGTGGAAATAGCCCAGTCAGTATGGACCTACAAGAGTGCAAGTATATATGATTTACACAAAATACACTGAATTTATGTTTCCATATCATGGATAATAAGACGGTCACAACGCACAAGGTGGTGGTCTTTCCTGCCCCATTGTGACCCAGGAAAGAAGTGATCTGGCTCTCATAGAAGTTCATGTTGAGACAATCCACAGCAGGTCTGGAGTATCGATTATACATCTTCACCAAATCCTGCACTGACACTCCTATTAACAGACTCTCCGGCTCAGGCTCAAAGAAGGGATTCTCTGGAGAAAAACACACAGTACAGACACTGAAGCTGACAAACAGCTGGCAATATAACAGGGTCAGGTACACATACAGGTCCTGCAGCTCACCTGAAATATATGAACACTTCTCAGACATACTACAACCTGACAAGTTTATATATATATATATATATATATATATATATATATATATATATATATATATATATATATATATATATTTAAAGATAACAGACGTCCAACATATGATAAAACCAGGCAAAGTGTCTTTTGCAGTTCGTCTGCTGGTGCTAAATGATTTGGCATATAGAGGTGAATATTGGAAGAATTTCAACAATTATTGTCCAAGGAACATAATATGATATCTATTAGTGAAAGCAAGTTTTGGTGCAAAAACTAATAATAAAAAATAATTTGGTAACACTTTAGTCTAGATCACACAATTCATGCTATTAACTACTGGATTATTACCTGCCTGTTATTAACATATTAACTGCTCATCAGTAGTTATAAATATGATCTTATTCTACATTTCTAATCATACCCAAACCCTAAACCTAACTTCTACATTACTAACTATTAATAAGCAACTAAATAGTAGTTTATTAAGCTTGTAGTGTTAGTTAAAGGTTTGGTAATACCGTGAACTATGACCTAATCTACAGTGTTACCAATACTTTTGACCAATAATGCATATTCCTCGATAGGTACAACCATCGTTTTCAGACTCAACACATATAAGTAAAGTATATTAACACAGCTATCAAAACACACTGCACCAAATCATAACAACTAATTATTAACTTCATTGAAGATTATTAAATAATTAAGAAATTATTGAAAATTCACTTTTCAACATTTTAGTCTGTCGTTGTTGAAGAAAAGTATAAATTTATTTAAAAACTGGTACAATACTGATGACCAATTTTAACAGTAGCTTTAATTCCACACATTTTAGAAAGTCATACACTCAGAACATTTGCATATTAATAATCCTCCACAGTTAAAACAATAACAGCAGCAGTAGTTGATATTGATGCAGCACTTTAATTTACCTAAAAACATCTTATTTCAGGATGCTGAAAACGAGGACAACTTTAAAAAGTTTGTTTTTGTCTGTATGAGGGGAGGTGACATGGTGGCGCATTAGCTATTGCTGTCGCCTAACAGCAAGAAGGTTGCTGGTTCAAGCCTCGGCTGGGTCAGTTGGTGTTTCTCTGTGGAGTTTGCATGTTCTCCCTGCGTTTGCGTGGGTTTCCTACAGGTGCTCTGGTTTCCCTTACAGTCCAAAGATATGCGGTACAGGTAAATTGGGTAGGCTAAATTGTCTGTAGTGTATGAGTGTGAGTCAGTGTGTATGGATGTTTCCCAGAGATGGATTGCAGCTGGAAGGGCATCTGCTGATTAAAACATGTGCTGGATAAGTTGGCGGTTCATTCCGCTGTGGCGACCCCGGATTAAGAAATTGAATTGAAAAGAAATTGAATGAATGAATAAGCCAGTATTTAATAGTGCGAATTTGTACTTAAACTAAAGTGTTACTGCTTAAAACTTTTACAAAAATTATTCTAAACTAAATAAATGAACAACACACATCCTTACCGCAGTACTCAGGCTGGATCTCCTCCTGCTGAATCTCCTCCTGCATTTTCAACTGCTCCTCTCGCTCTCTCTCTTTCTCCATCCTCTCTCGTTTCTCCTTGTGTTTGCAGTGTTTGCTGCTGCGGGATCCGTTGCATTCCCTGTGCTCTGGTGAAAGACCACCACACTCCACATCTTCCTGCTTCTCCACATGATTTTCCAGAGGCTTTTCTGGGACTGCAGAGAAATAGAGGTCACAAAATTAACCTAAATTTTGTCACAAAATTAACCTACGGAATATCAAGTTCACACCTACAGTATATTTAATGTTGCAAACTTGATGTTCAGAGCTAAAATAATCATTGATACCTTGATCTGAAGTCTCTGAGGGTGAAGGTGACGGCTTCAGCCAGTACGAGGACTGCAGGGGGAAATAAAATGGCCGACCAATACCGTACTGACCTGAAAATTTAAATAAATACACCTTCAAAACCATATTTTCTCTTAGGTTATTACATTGAAATGTGTAGTTGTTTTGTTTTATTTTGTGTTGGTTTCAGTTTCTATTTTATTTCAATTTCACGACTTGTTCTTAAAAAAAGAAATGAATTATGATAAATAATCTTCTGATGTATATATGTGATTACAGTCATGTCTTAGTGGTGATTATAGTAATGTTTATGCAAATGTATGTATAATAATCTACAAATGCAAAACAATTAAAAATATATCATGCAACAACAAAATAAATACAAATTATTTGAATGTATTTTAGTATGTTAAAATGTGAATATATATTATACATTTGTGAGGAAAAGTATTCTGAAGCATCAAAAAATAGTCTCTAAGGACCCCTGCTAGGTATATGTGGAAACTGTACTTTTTAACAATAATTCTAAATGTTTTTTTTTTTTCTCTCTAATATGCAGATGGCAGCATTCTGTCCTTAAAATTTGAGTCAATATCCATAAACCTTTCATACTGAATTTAGGTCAGAATTTGAGAGATTTTGTCTTAGGTTAGCAAAATTTAGCACATTTAAAGGAAACTGACCTGGAAAGACGTTGTCAAGATACCAAGCCAAAACACCATAAAGAACTGCATCCAGTAGCATCATGCGAATGGAAGTGAAGAAGGAGTACTCGTCCCCCTCCAGAGGACTCGTGCCAATATTGTCCCACTGCAGACCCAGGCCTTGCTCTTCATAACGGGATAGATACTCTGTCCCAAACCCAAAGGCCACTGGCGACAGAAGGCTCTGGGCAAGGGGGATCATTTCACAAAATATTACCAACATACACAAGCTATTGATCACTGAAAGACAAAATAGCTACAAACTAGTTTCTATATATACATTTATATTTACATTTTCTGAGACCCCCAGTTGAGAACCACATTTTGAACAGTGGTTTTTAAGAATGAATCAAACAGAAAAGTGGCGGAACATTGAAAGGTACTGAGCACCCACAAAATGACTATGTTTAGCATTAATTTTAAAGGGATAGCTTTCTCATACAAATTAAAACATACATATCAGTTACTTACCCTTCAATTGTTTCAAACATGAATGAATTTAACTCTTCTGTTGAACACAAAAGAAGATAATTTAAAGAAAAACCTGGAAACCTGTAACCATTGACTTCCGTAGTACGGTAACCATTTAGTCAATGGTTAAGGTTTTCAGCTTCCTTTAAAATGTCTACTTTCGTGTTCAACAGAAGAAAGAAACTCAATAAGATTTGAAGCCAGTGACTGGTGAATAAATGACGACAGAATAATCATGTTTGGGTGAACTCTCTTTAACTAATCAAAGAAATGATTTAAGAATTTTTATTTATTCTTTTATTTGAGAAAATCTCTGACTGGTGCATCTTACATTGGGCAGTTAATGGGGTATGTGCACAGCTAGTGTTTTTCAGCCAATGATGAACTTCCGGAGAAAGCTTTATATGACTATTTTCAATTTCATAAAACGCAGGTCTTACTAACGGCAGGCAAGTGCAGACATTCTATTGAAAATACTGGGGTAAAATTAATTTCCATATTTTAAAGACATGGCAAGGAAAAATATAATATAATTTTATAAATATAATATAATTTATAAGTGCTTCTTAATTGGTCTGATACCCACTTTATATCATATCTCATCCAGGCAGTGAAGATCGCTATATTTTATAGAATATAACGCTGCGATTTTGTATGGGATGATGATTCACCGGAAGCCCTGGGCCTGGCTGATTGAAATTAAAAGTCTGTGTGCATATTCCCCATTATGTAGTTTCTTAAAGTACTGATGCTAAAAGAGGATTTATGTTGACGCAATCTATTAATAAATCAAGGGTTTATCTAATATATTTGTACATCTGTTGATTTCATGCTGAAGCTAGATGAACTGCCTGATTGTGTATCTCTAAAATGCTTTGGTATGTAACCCATTTGGAAATCTAATATGTGGTCACATATAAACAAATATATAACATTTTATATATTATATATATGGCCATTTTTGCTGCATTTTTGACATACACAGTTGAAGTCAGAATTATTAGCCCCCTGAATTATTCGCCCCCCTGTTTATTTTTTTCCCCAATTTCTGTTTAACGGAGAAAATATTTTTCCAACACATTTCCTAACATAATAGTTTTAATAACTCATCTCTAAAAACTGATTTATTTTATCTTGGCCATGATGACAGTAAATAATATTTGACTAGATATTAATCAAGACCTTAAGATATTAATCAGCTTAAAGTGACATTTAAAGGCATAACTAGGTTAATTAGGTTAACTAGGCAGGTTTGAGTAATTGGGCAAGTTATTGTATAATGATGGTTTTCTCTGTAGACTTTCGAAAAAAAATAAATAACTTAAAGGGGCTAATAATTTTGTCCCTAAAATCATCCTTTGGGAAATATTTAAAAAAGAATAAACAAATCAAAAGGGGGCTAATAATTTTGACTTCAACTGTATATCGCATTTCATCCAGGCCCATAGCCAGGGGTGGTTTGGGTGATTCGAAAGACCCACCCTTCACTGACAAAGGTCCATATTTTTCCTATTTTTACTGCTGTGCCATAATAAACTGTAAAAAAAAAAAAAATCTATAAAAATATCCCATTGAAGAAGGCTTTAGGACCAAACTGTGTTGGCTGTTGGCATTCCAAATCCTGACTGAGGAAAGTTGAATGTGCTGGCCAGTTTGTTATTTGCCTAATAAATGATAATAGGCTAGTTTTTAATTTTAAACTTTAACAGATTCCTATTTTTTTCCTAATGATATATGATGTAATATATTTGTATTTAAAGTATTGTTTTCATATTTCTTTAGGAAATCATTAGGAAATCTTTTGGTACATCAAAAAGTGTGGTTATGATGTCCATACAACAGGCTAATCCAGCAAATAATTGCAGTAAATGCAGTATTTAAACCTCATAATTTAATAAACAAGGCGAATAACTGCAAAAAAGTCCACTTTTTGAGAAAAAGAACCACTCTTTTCACCAGGCTGGCTATGGGCCTGTCATACTGTATATGTGAAATCCAAACATGTAACATATATGTAATTTGCATATATTGCCACATATCAGATTTGTATATGAGAATAAAAAATGTGATAAGTGCATGGTCAATGTTAATGATATTATATTAAAAAAGCATTATTTATGCTGTTTTCAGCTGCAAGGCACTTGTTACACTTATTTTCTGCTTGACATTATTAACAAAGGTCCATCACCTTAACACTTGGTATTGTTTATGCAAAATTTGTGTCTCTCTTCACAAATTTTGGATGGTGGCAAACCACTGGCAGAACATAGAAACAGCACAGAAATCTCACCACGGCTAACTTCATGTCCTTGGTAATGCGGTCTTGCCAGGCAAAGCAGAAGATGTGAGGGAGGTAAAGGGTGAAGTAGATGATGCCGCTACAAGCCGCAGCCAAGTTGGCCTTGTTGAAGAAAACACTCATCAGAAAGCACTGCATGATAGTGGCCATGGTGAATGTGAGAAGGAACAGGAACAAGATGATAGGATTGCTGTAATTGAGCACTTTTCCAACCTGAGGACAAAATAGATTGCTAGGGATTATGAAGAAAGGACTAACAGTTATAGTTTAGTATAGTATAGTATAGTATAGTATAGTATAGTATAGTATAGTATAGTATAGTATAGTATAGTATAGTATAGTATAGTATAGAGAAAGTCAAAATAAAACAAAAATGCAAGATGTAGCTTCTCTGTATTCCAAATAATAAGTTCTAAAAAAAAACTCCTATATGCATGCACTAACAGCATGCCTCCAGCAGATGTCACAATGCAACAAATCTCAGAAAGGCTCAGAAGGACTGGGATAAACAGACAAGGCACATCAATCAGCAGATTCGTTCCTCACCATGACAATAACAGTCAGCAGAACGGTGCTGGCGGTCATCATAATAAAGCTGTCAATGAACCATGTGTACCAGATGACTCCATTAGAGACACCCATGGCTTTTAAAGTCTCCTTCAACCTCATCTCCTTCTCCAGGACAATGCTCTTCACAACCATGGACACTGAGTAGATCCAGGCCAGCACCATGAAGATGGGGAAACAGCGGTTTAGGGTCAGCATGAACCTTGATATTGGACAAAACAAACAGGATACAATAAACACTGGGGTTCTGGCATTGTTTTAGTGAGAACTTTGATTTGCGGTGAATAAAATGGAGTCCTACACTCATTGGCGACTATATTAGATAAACCTGTTCCAACTGTTAAGGCAATTATCTAATAAGGCAATCAAATGGCAGCCACTCAATGTATTTAGGAATGTAGATGTGGTCAAGATTATCTACTGAATTTCAAACATCCATCAAAATGGGGAGGAAATGTGATTTAGGGGACTGAACTCAGTATGGTTGTTTGCGCCAGATGAACTGGTTTGAGTATCTCCAGCCTAGGCTCAATGGAAATATGTGCCTTAGTCTACATTTTTGTGAAACCGGAAAAATGTTGCTCCATGTTCATTCTGTTGCACATTTTAAATGATATTTCCACTAGAGGACACTGTTTTTGTTTTTTATTAATCTGAAAAACAATACTTTGGACAGCAGTCCTCAATCCTGGTCCTTGCAAACCCCCTCTCTGCACTTTTTGCATGGTTCTCATTATAAGAGAGTCCCATGAAAGAACTGGGTTCCGATTTACATGTTCCCAACACAGTGTTCACTGCTTTGAACACTCTGGCCCCTGCACATGGAAAAGTTTACTTCATTTAAAAACAAAGAATTGCATTAAACAGTTTGCAGTGTCTTTAGACAAAACTTATTACAGAAGTGTGAAGGAATTTTGTAACGGTTTTACCATTTTTAAGCCATTCATCAGACCTCAGGGCACTTTAGCTTAGCTTAATATACATCATGGAATCGTTTTCTACCTTTAGAATCTCGCTAATGGTTAAAGCAAGTTTCTTCTTATAAGCTTAACACTACTGTAGTTACACTGTGTAATAAGACCGGCTGAAAATTAAGTTACTATTTTCAAGATAGGGTGGCACGGTGGCGCAGTGGTTAGCACTGTCGCCTCACAGCAAGAAGGTCGCTGGTTCGAGCCTCGGCTGGGTCAGTTGGCATTTCTGTGTGGAGTTTGTATGGGTTTCCCCTGGGTGCTCCGGTTTCCTCCACAGTCCAAACACATGCGCTATAGGTGAATTGGCTAAGATAAATTGTCCGTAGTATATGGGGGTGTATGGCTGTTTCCCAGTGCTGGGTTGCAGCTGGAAGGGCATCCACTGCGTAAAACATGTGCTGGATAAGTTGGTGGTTCATTCCGCTGGGGCGACCCCTGATTAATAAAGGAACTAAGCCGAAAAGAAAATGAATGAATATTTTTAAGATTGTTATGGCTACGAACTATATTCTCATTCTTGCATAATAATCGATGAACTTTTCTGCTGTACCATGATTGCCTAGTTCAGTGGTTCCCAACCTTTTTTTGCCTGGCATCCCCTTTTCTCCCAGAAACTATTGTAAGCCCCCCTCCACATTTACGTATATTATCGCAAAAATAAGTTTTCAGTAAGGATGACAAAAACAACAAAAAACATACAAACGGTATGTTTATTACTATATCTAGATATGTTTATGCTCAAATAAATGTCAAATATAAAAGCAAAACATCAGTAGGTCATTTGCACCTAAAAAAACATAAGCCTTTCCTCCTTGCTGGGCTTGGAGGCTTGGAGTCATCTGCAAATGTCTTACTAATTTGGGCGGTCTCATGCATTGGTAAGCAAGAACTTTGCTGCAGATAATGCATTGTGGCTGGGTCATGGTCTCTTTGCGAGAAAATGGAATAAAACCATATTTCAGGTATTGTATTGTTATTCTTGGTATTTCCTGCATTTCATATTTCTGGTATTGCTAGCGCCGCAACTCAAAATGTTTGGAGCTTCCTCACCTGGGTCCAGTATGCTTACTATTAGCTGCTGAAGGCGAATCAGGTGAATTTTTGGAGGATGAAATACAAATTTGTCAAATTTTTTGGTCAGCCAGGGGATGAAATAAACTAAGGCAACATGATTGTTCTCCTAATCGTCCACTGCAAGAAAAAATTAAATATGATGTGACGCCACACAGAGCTTGCTAAGGCCCCCTTGTGGGCCTGGAGCCCCCTGTTGGGAACTGCTGGTCTAGTTTACTAGCTGGGGACTATTTTAAGGTGCTGCGCAATATCATTGCTCACTGACCCTAAACCCAACCAGTAGTGTTTTTAAAAAAGCAAGCATAAAAGAAAAGTCTGCTGTGAATACATAGTTTTACTTTGATTTTACATTGCTTTTATTTCTTTTGTGAAACCGTGGATCACTGTACTCAAACCTGAACACTCTGCATCACAAGTGCAAACACTGTACAAAGTGAGCTACTTAGAAAATTTACCACACTAGAAAAGTTGCCCTTATGTAAATAGAAAGGTGTTTATTTGGTGTTGTGGAAATAACTGCACGAATATATTCCTTTTTTTTTTGCCGATGATGTATCTCTGTAAATATCATCAGTGTGAAATAAAACAAAAGATTTTGACATCATACTACTCCAAAGTGTTAATTTTACCCAGCAATTGAAGTGCGTTTTGTGCTTTCACAAAAATGTAGGCTGAAGCACGTATTTCCAGTGAGCCTGTGTTGCATATTTCAGAAACTGCTAATCTACTTAAGAAAGGAACTATCTCTCAGTTTACAGAAAAGGGCCTAATATCTAGTGAGAAGCAGTTCTGTGGGTTTAAATGCCTTGTTAATGTAGATGAGATTGATCAGACTGGTTCAAGCTGATAAAAACAACAACATTAACTTAAATAACAACTCAGGACTGCATGCAGAAAGGCATATTTGAATGCACATCAAAACTTGAAGCAGATGAGCAACAGCAGCAGAAGACTCCTGTCAGCTAAGAATAAGGAAACGGAGGCTACAAGTCACTCGGGCTCACTAAAATTGGACAATCAAAGACTGGATGAAAATTGTCCACAAACAAGAGTATGAAAATAATTTAGGCTGTTCTTAAAGCAAGATGGTGTGGGGTCAGTCAGTGTATGTGATAGTGTCAGTTTAGTCCTGCTTGACCACATAATTTCAGCCACCACTCACATGTCATCCACGTAGCAGGGGTAGGGCATCTGTTGTAGGTAAACACCTAAGGGCCAGCCATGACCTGTGTGTAATTTAAGGATCCCGTGTTCAATCATGTCCTGCAGGTAGGCAAAACCTCCCCAGATATAGCGGTGGTCCTCCACAGGGTCTGCTCGTGGGCCAGGGTCCCAGTATCTATGAGAAAGCAAACATTTGTTTAAACATGCATTCAGTAGTTGGGTAAAAATAAAACGTGTTTTACAAAAGGAATAGTTTTTGAGCACCAATTCAACGTTTTGGAATGTTTCTGAAAGATCATGAGCTCATGTTGGTAGTAGGTAATATTACAGAACACTAAAGAACAAAAGAGATATAGAAAAATCACAAACCTTTTAATAGTAGTGTTTCATTTTCACTGTTTTATTCCATCCAAATACAGTTAAATTAAAAGGTTAGTTCACAGAAAAAAAGGATAAATTCTGTCATTATACCCTTCATTTGTTCAAAACCTGTGACTTTCATAATACAGTTTTTTCATCTATGGATGTCAGTTTCCAACATTTAAAAACAAGTGCCTCTTGTGTTCAAAATAAAACATAACTAGTTGAAAATAAAGGTTCAGAACTACTTTCAGGGTGAGCAAATTTTGAATAGAAGTTTTAGATGAACTATCCCCTTAACTGTTAGTAGCCAAATGTTTTCTGCATAATTATGAAAATGAAAGCATTTTATCAAAGTCAAATTATCAAGTCAAATTAGACTATTCTAATTTTGTGTGTGTGTGTGTGTGCGTGCGTGCGTGTGTGCGTGCGTGCGTGCGTGTGTGTGTGTGTGTGTGTGTGTGTAAACAGTGTCTTTTGGGCAGCTTTGAGATAAACATACTTCAGACTAGGGCTGCATGATATTGGAATAATTACTGTACACATTGCAAAATTTTTGTATTCTTCAAAATATATTGCGATATGAATACAATTTCATTAGATGAGTTGAATAAATGTTTGTAAAAAATCTTTAATTTTAGATCGACTGGGAAGATTCTGTAGGGGAGTGCATAAAATATAATAAACAATCTACACGCATAGATAAATTCAAAATAAACAGCATTTTATTGTTTTCTGAAGAGTCTAAATATATTCAGGTACACTGTAATTGAATATTCAAATGTAAAATAATACTGCATAGTCTTTGTTTTTATAAAAAATCCATAAAATGTATCGTTATTCATTTTTCAAAGTTACAAACGTTACATTTTTTAATGCGCAAATTTTAAAGCGCTTTTAAAACCCTCACACAGTCCTATGCCTCAACATTGCATATACTCGCAATGTGACTATTGCGAATGATCATATTGCGATATTGATGCTGAAACAATTATTGTGCAACCCTAGTTTAAACTGTAATATTCGAATTCTAAAAATAAACTGATTGGGAAGATGTCTATAAAGTTCAAAGCTACTTTAGGCCACTAAATGTGCATTTTCATGTACTTTCAGATGGAGCAGTTGGATATATGAATGCTCTAGAAACATAAGAGAATTTTGGGATGGTGTTAACGGGTTTATATGACATGCATAGTTACATGACTTCCTAGTTTGCTGTATCTTCTAAAGAAATGCAAAGCTAAGAATGATTTTTATTTTTACGTAACTCTAACGGTCCAGATGTTTTGTAATTCTAAAAGCCTGGAACTGTTTTACATAATTCATACCATAACAAATCATGTTTAAAACAATTCCAAATGTTTTCAAGTGGAGTGCCCAAAAATACCACAATTTGTAATTCAATTTGCATGGTTTGTTTGTGGTGGCTGCACTTTGCATTATGCCCACATGATGAAAACACAATGAGCCCATAGGCCCACAGTGTCATTCTACAGTCAGCTCAGTGTCTTGTTCTGTTAAAGAGAGAAGCTTGCAGTGAGATCTGACCACACGAACACCTGCGGGCATATTTTGTGCTCAAGAGAGACTCTGTAATCACTGGTGTCACTTTGCAATTCACAGCACACTGGATGTAGGACGGGTGATTGTGCTCCCACTCGTTCTCTTTCTTTAACAATGGTGTGTTGCACAGTAACACTTTGCCTGAACAATTCAGAGAAGATTTTTCATTCTCTTCTGACCCAATAAATGGTATTTTCTGAATTAAACCTTGTACTTTGAAAAAAAAATAGCCATACAGTATGTGGACAGTCTAAATTGAATGTTAATGCAATGCTCATTCAACACTGATAACATCTGAGTATACTTTAGACTCAATTTAAATGCATTTGCTGTTCTTAAAGCTCTCAAAATCTCACTATTGCTCCAATTAAATGACGTTATTGATGCAAGATGACAATAGCCATACTTGGGACATTTTGGCTTGATTTTGGAACAGTGGAAAGAAGTAGAGACTCACTGTCCAACTCGTTTTTACAATTTAGTGATGACCTCACCTGTCTTTGATTTTGTTGGTACGTTCCACTGCATCAATGTCCATTCGGATCTTGAACTTGACATGGCGGGGCAGTTCTATGGTCCAGGGGTACATGTCCATGAAAACCAGACCGGCCCAGAACTTATTCTCCCCCAGCAGGTGCAGAGCCTGATGGGTCATCAGATTCTCATCCATGTGACCCACAAATTTATCCAGGCTTATACACTGATTAGACATAAAAAAAAAGAAGAGGAAACAAATCTGTTTAGTGAATTGTTGCTTCAATCTTGTTGTCTTCAGTGAATTGTTGTTGTACTTCTGAATGAATATGCTGCAGTTCACTTGAATCTCTTGAATGAGTGTTTAATATAGAATGAATCTGTTGAGTAAATGAGTGTTTCATTCAAATGAATCAGTATTCTGAATGAATCCTTTGAGTGAATGATTGTTTTGATCTTGAATGAATCAATAGTGGCTGCACGGTGGCATAGTGGATAGCACATTGCCTCACAGCAAGAACGTCGCTTGTTCGAGCCTCGGCTGAGTCAGTTGGCGTTTCTGTGTGGAGTTTGCATGTTCTCTCCGTGTTTGCGGGGACAGTTCGACAGTCCAAAGAGATGTGCGATAGGTGAATTGGGTAAGATAAAATTGTCTGTAGTGTATGTGTGTGAATGAGAGTGTATGGATGTTCATCAGAGATGGGTTGCAGCCGGAAGGGCATCCGCTGCGTAAAACATATGCTGGATAAGTTGGCAGTTCATTCTGCTGTGGTGACCCCAGATTAATAAAGGGACTACGCCGAAAAGAAAATGAATTAATTAATCAATCAATCAATAGCCTCCTTCACACAGTGATAATGGTAAATATCTGGAAAATTACCAAAACGACTTTACCGGTAAATAAAAAAAGTGCTGTTCACACAGGCAAGAACGTTTCGTACTTTTTCTGGAAAAGACCGTTCACACATCCATTCCGAAATAACGGTAAATTCTAACATCATCATTAACTAGAAATGACTTCTAAACGACTGTGCTTGTATTTGTAAACACAGAAGGGGTCGGGCTTTTGTTGATGGTCCATAATATGTGTATGTGCTGGCGCTCACCGGCTGCTTCACGTGCACATGCATCAAGCAACTGAAGCAGAGCTTGAAGGTAAACAAACAGTGGTTTATGATAAGCATTTTATCGATAATTTTTTCCACAGTTGGCATTCAGATGGAACATAGAAACGCTATCTGACTAACATCTAGCAGCTTAATTTGTCTGGAAAAATATTCAAAGACTTTTATTTTCATAAACAGCGTGGATGTGAATGTGTCTGAGAGTTCTGATTGGCTGGAGTAGACGTCTCACGTCAGTGCACTCTAATTTTGGACACGCTTTTTCCGGCAATTTTCCTTGGCCTGCGTTCACACAGAGCAGCTTTCCAGCAAATTACTTTTAATGTTACAACTCCTCTTTCCGGACGAATTTACCGAATTTACGAATTTACCGGTATATTTCAAAAAGGGCCTGTTCACACATGATCCCTTTCCAGAATATTGCCGGTAATTTTCCGGAACGGTCTGTATGTGTGAAAGGGTCTAATGTCACCTTTTCAATTCACTTTAATAGTGTACCAATTTGAAAAACAATTTATTCATTCGTTTGTTTGTTTATTCGTTTCATTTGTTCATTCATTCATTTACACTACAATGACAAAAGTTCCAAGTTTTAGAAACAACTAATAATAACTTGACTTTAAGTTGATCACTTGGTATCAGAAGTGGTTTACAGTATATGAAAGGCAAAGGCCAGATTACACTTATTTTACCAAAATAAAATATGATCATGTCTTGATTTTTATTTATTTATTTAGGACAGTAAGGTCTGATTTTGCTTAGAGAAAAGTTTGATCACTTAACAGAAATAATGTACAGTATAGAATATAAAGTCATGCTGCAGCGGAAAATTAAATTAATATTGTGTATGACTCCTATGGGCTTGGAGGACTGCATCCATACATCTCTACAATGACTCAAATAACTTATTAATAAAGTCATCTGGAATGGCAAAGAAAGCGTTCTTGCAGGACTCCCAGAGTTCATCAAGATTCTTTGGATTCATCCTCAGTGCCTCCTCCTTCATCTTACCCCAGATGTGCTCAATAATGTTCATGTCTGGTGACTGGGCTGGCCATTCCTGGAGCACCTTGACCTTTTTTGCTTTCAGGAGCTTTTATGTGGAGGCTGAAGTATGAGAAGGAGCGCTACCCTGCTGAAGAATTTGCCCTCTCCTGTGGTTTGTAATGTAATGGGGAGCACAAATGTCTTTATACCTCAGGCTGTTGATATATGGCCATCCACTCTACAGATCTCTTGCACACCCCCATCCTGAATGTAACACCAAACCATGATTTTTCCTTCACCAAACTTGTGACTGATTTCTTTGAGAATCTTGGGTCCATGCAGGTTCCAATAGGTCTTCTGCAGTATTTGTGATGATTGAGATGCAGTTCAACAGATGATTCATCAGAAAAATCTACCTTCTGCAACTTTTCCAAATGATCAACAAGAAGTCAAGTTATTATTTGTTGCACTTACAACTAGGATCGACAACAAGACTTTTGTCAGGCAGTGTGTTTATCCATTTAAAGACCTAGACCATGCTGACACCATGGTAATGTCATAGCACAAAGGTGGCCAATATAAAACAGTACAGAGTTGGCTATACAAAAAATGCAAATGTCATTATTTTGTGTTTTGGGTGCCAGAGTAAAGGCTCCGACTTGCAGTTTTATAACATACCTGCTACCACTAGCAGTCAAAAAAAAAAAGACAGCAGCTGCGGTTACACACAATAAAATGAACAGACTAGACAGAAATAATCCAACAAAAGATTTTCACATTTTCAACTCGGTAAGTTTGAACCATAGTTTATCATTGGTATGGTTTATAATCCACCTAATAAAAAATGGGAAACATGTTAATTGATTTCTTAAAATGCTAACATTTTAGCATATAACTTACTAACTGGTAACTAACGACCAGAGATTGAAAAAAGGAAATTGTTTATGTCATCCCTCCCTGTTTTTCTCAGTAAAGTAATCATTGAAACCTTTCAGGCAGCTCTCCACTTATGCTCCCACAACATTTACTAACTGAATAAGGGTCTATTTTAGTGAACATTTATAGATACTCATAAATACTGGGAAACATAGCTTTTATTTAACTCTTAAATGAACAAGCTGTTCTTAAATGAATCAGTTCACTTGTCACCACCTACTGGTTTAATGATGTAACTGCAGGAAGAGTCGCTGTAAAGTCCCCATCACTAATGCCCAGAGATACAGTCTGTCTACGGCATGCAAACACAAAAACTTATCAAACTCGAAGGCCGTATCTTATAGTGCTGTATAAAATGTGCATATCGGAATGTAAGTGTGTCACGTTTTCAGGAGCCAAAGCAGTTTTCTCCATGTTGCAGGCCTCTTGTTCTCAAAGCTCTCCAATGACATGGGAAAATCACAGAATCTGTGTTGGCCCTTCATCGGAGGATTGCTATACAATAGCTGAGTGAACGGCTCCCTCTCACATCACATGCCACCGCAATAGAGCCGAGGGGCCTCCTACTTCATGTGCACCATATCTAATGGAGTCATTCACAGTAATGTACAATCCCACCAGAGGTCCTGAACAAACAACTGAATGGAAAGATTCAATGGGACCCCCTGCTGGACTCACATGTTCTCAACACATTTCAATTGAAAAACACAACATTCACATTCACAGGCGCTCAGCTTGAGACCACAGCTTCGAAAAACCCACAAACAACCCCAAAATACAGTGATTTAACTCATATATTTTAGTGGTATACATTTCAAGCTAATATTAGAACTGAGCGGAATGCTGACAGCTATAACTAATAGGCTAAAAAGTTTGTTTGTAAAGCACGAAAGCTTGCTGTTGGGATGGAGACAAAAGTAGGCTGGGTGGCTCTATGATAGCCCTCTCCCACCATCACCGTCCCACTTGAATCAATTTGCAGGAGGAGGCCTCCGGCTTATGAACAGGGGTCGGTCATAGCTGGGGAGGTGAGGTAACAGAGTGATGCTGAGTGGTTTGCCCCTCTTGGTTCTCAATGAAGCCCTCCATCCACAAAAACAACATGGTGCTGGCAGAAGGTGGCTCTCCCGCCCACTCCCTACTTAATCACAGCCGTACAATAGAGGGGCCTGCATGCTGTTGACAGCTTGCTTGTTCTTTTCCCTTTCACCCATCTGGCCACGATGGGCTCTATATAGCTGTGCTAAGTGGTCATTCTTGTAGGGATGTGCTGAGAGAAATCAGCACTCTGCAGAATGAGAGCTGTGCTGCTCAGAGTTAAAGAGCCTCGTTCTGTCAAGTGAAGAACGCCTAGGCTTGGTTCAAGAGACATGCTCTGCATGCACTTTTAAACATAAAGGCAACACTACAAACCAATTGAAAGATTTTGAAAGTCATACCTTAGAACCATTCTTAAATTTTCATTATGAATAACCTTTTTTTTCCATTGATGTTACAGGTTCTTTATGAACATTCAATGGCAATTTTCCAATCCAATACTCTTTATTTTTAAGCGTGTGCTGTGCTAGATTCATTGTCCTTGGACATACTTTATTATTTATATTCAATTGCATTGCAATTGTCCAATTTTGCAAGTCCAATTCATAATTCATTCATTTTCTTTTCGGTTTAGTCCCTCTATTAATCAGGGGTTGTCACAGTGAAATGAACCGCAAATTTATCCAGTATGTGTTTAATCCAGCGGATGCCCTTCCGGCTGCAACCCATCACTGGGAAACACCCATAAACTCTCATTCACACAAATACACTACGGACAATTTAGCTTACCCAATTCCCCTATACTGCATGTCTTTGGACTTGTGGGAGAAACAAGAGCACCCAGAGGAAACCCAGGCGAACACGGGAAGAACAAGAAATGCAAACAACTCCACACAGAAATGCCAACTGACCAAGCCGAGACTTGAACCAGTGACCTTCTTGCTGTGAGGCGACAGCGCTACCCACTGCACCACCATGCTATCCCAATTCATAAATCCTCTTCATAAATAACATGATTTCATGTCTAGCAAATAGGCACTTTATAGTGGGGAAGAACGAGATTTCAGATGCAGAGCTGGTTAGATGGTGGTAATCTGTCTCACAACTCAAACACACAAACTCCTAAACCATTTGTTAGTGACTCAAGAGTCTTGTAGTGGAAACAATTTATGATTTAATCTCTGATATTATATATTTTTCTGGCATTTGGAATTGTTTGACAAATCTACTTTTGCAAACTAGTCTTATGTTGTTGCCAGACTGGAACCAGAAAAGTTTAAATATGAATAATTATCCAAGTATTGGATTTACCCTTTCTAGAGGGTGCTAGAACATTTGAGGTGAGCATGGCCACCTTAAAATGGGTTTAATAATGACAGATGCTAGCCTCCATCTATACCATAACAACTGCAGAGGATTGTAAAGATACTGTGATTTTTCCAGAAAACTCTGGATACTGTGATACTAAGATTTTTGCCAGTATATACATATTACAATGCTAAAATTACTCCTTTCTGCTTTCATCACACACTCCACCTGATTGTTTCATTCCTGAACAAATGAGTTTTTTAATGAATCAGTTGAGTGACTGATTACTAGTTGAGGTAGCTGAAAGAATTTTTTTTAGGTTATTTCTCAAGTCAAGCCCAGGACACACCAAGCCAAAGTCAAAGAACTAGAAAACCAAGGGTGTTGTTGCCTTGCGTCACCTGCATCTGATCTTATTTGGAACAAAAAGCTTTGTGTCAAAACACCAAAGGAACGTCAGTCGAATGAAACAAGAACATACGTTCTGTCCCTGTGAAAGAAGATGTGTCTTTTCATACATACAAGTTGCAGTATCTGCATTTTCATTCCACAAAGGGAAACAGGAACTAGTGCTGCACACATACAAACCGTAAACAAAGCAGCATTTAGTCTCACCACAGAAGGATTTGCTCAAGAAAATATCTTATAATCCACATCACTTGCAAATATGAAAGAAATTTGACAAAATGACAGCCAGCTTCTTTGCATTCCCTCTTGACATGTGCCATTTGCTTAGTTTTGTCATTCCATGTTGACACTCTGATTCGCAGGTGAACAGCCAGTAAGAGTGCTCTTTGAATCATGCATGCTGACATGCTGAATCATGCAAACTCCTATCGGCATGAGCCAGACGAGAGACTACAAGTGGAACACACCAAACAAACTAGCCTGACAGACTCCAATTAACAGCCCAGCATGCCCAACCCTGACCGTCAGCTTGGTGTGTCCCGACCTTAACCTAACCCTTAACCTTATCTGAGCTGATGACTGCTCTCACCTCGCTGTAGCGGTTAAACATCCGAATAGCCTGGTCAGCCAATCTGAAGACGTCTTTCCAGTCAAAGCTTGTCATGTTCATGAATCTCTCCCCCTCTGGGCCATTGTGCAGGAAGTTGAGGATGTCTTTGGTGGAGAACTCTGTTTCTCTAAGACGCCTGTCCAAAAAGTCCATCACTGTGGGGTTCCTAAGTGTGTCCTATGGTAAAGAGGAAAGAGACAAAGTTAGAGAAGAACAACACACACTGCCAAAAAATACAATACAATCTCTCATGATCACCAAACCTGCATTTGTATTACATAAAATACAGTGAGTACTGCAAAATGTTATATATAGGAGTGCCCAGCATAATTGAGAACAGCCCATTTTGAAATTGAATATTTTTTTATGCATCTCTCAGTGAATACAGGTGATGTATTTTGGTGCATTTAAACAAATCAGATTTATTATACAGATGTATTTATTAAAATAATATTTTAATCACCAAACATATTTAGAAACTGAAAAATAATACAAAAAGACAACTCATGAGAAATATTGAAAATAAATTACAACCTACAAGTTTTCAACTAAATTTTTTATTTTTTTGAATCTCTTAATTTTTCCTCTTTTTTTAAATTTGTATTTAATATTTTTCTATAACATTTAAATTTGGGTGTACAAGTTTTTGGACCGTTTTCATAAGTTATTTTGTTAGATAAGCTCCAGGATTGGCTTCAGTACTGACTAATCTAATGTATATGCACAAATATAATATTGTATAGCTTCCTATGAATATAATATATTATATAATATAATATATTCCTACTTGTACCTGTACTTATATATGCTGAGCACTGTATGTATTATTCTTCAGGCTTCACATGATCCTTCAAAAAACACTCTGAAATGTTGATTTGCTGCTAAAGAAATCTTTTTAATATTAACAATATTGAAGTCATGCTAATAACTTGATCAATTTAATGCATCCATGATAATACAATACAATATAACACGATACTAATTTCATTTCTGTAGCACATTTAAAGCAACTTCCATTGATCAAAGTGCTTTCCATCGTAAAATATATCGTTATACATAAAATCACAGAAACAAACATTCAACAGACACTTAAACATTAAAAACAATCGACTCTGTAAGCTCGACTAAAAAGGTATGAATTCAATCAAAACTTAAAACCATCCATAGTTGGTGATGATTTCATATACATTGGAAGAGGGTTACATAGTTAGGGGGCAGTCACTGAAAAGGCCCTGTCAGTGAGTACGTTTCCATGGACACCAATAATCCAGTTTTAATACGATTAAGACAATACTCTGATTAAGAGTCTACCATGTAAACAGCTATTTTTTATCAGATTAGGGTCATAATCGAACTAAATAGAAATGAAATTAAAACATGCGGAGTACGCCGATTTTAGTAGCGTTATTAAAGAGCAGTACAGACATGTAAACACCACAATCAAACTATCATGTAGGATTGTATGTTATGTAGGATTTTTGCCGTATTTTGCAACAGGATAGTCTATACCAGGGGTGCCCAAACTTTTTCTTATGAAGGGCCAAAAACTAAACTTGATTGAGGATGTTGGGTCAGAGATAAATATACTAAACTGTAAAGTTGTCAATGTAATTTCCTAATTTATTATTATAACTTATTATATATTTTATTAAGCAGTGGCGCAGTAGGTAGTGCTGTTGCCTCACAGCAAGAAGGTGGCTGGGTCGCTGGTTCGAGCCTCGGCTCAGTTGGCGTTTCTGTGTGGAGTTTGCATGTTCTCCCTGCGTTCGCGTGGGTTTCCTCCGGGTGCTTCGGTTTCCCCCACAGTCCAAAGACATGCAGTACAGGTGAATTGGGTAGGCTAAATTGTCTGTAGTGTGTGTGAATAAGTGTATGTGTTTCCCAGTGATGAGTTGCGGCTGGAAGGGCATCCACTGCGTAAAACAAATGCTGGATGAGTTTGTGGTTCATTCCGCTGTGGCGACCCCGGATTAATAAAGGGACTAAGCTGAAAAGAAAATGAATGAATAATAATAAAAATAATATTAATAATAATAATTCCTTATTTAGCGCTTTTCTGGACACTCAAAGTGCTTTACACATTGGGGGAAATCTCATCCACCACCGGTGTGCAGTGTCCACCTGGATGACACGATGGCAGCCATATTGCGCCAGATCGCACACCAAACACCAGCTGATTGGTGGAGAGGAGTGATGAAGCCAATTATGATATGGAGATGGTTAGGAGGCCAGGAAGCAAATTTGGCTAAGAGGCCGGTGGTTTAACGTCTCAAGCGAAAGACGGCACTCACTGAGCATTATATAATCCCCATCACTATACTGGGGCATTAGGACCCACACAGACCGCAGGTTGGGCGCCCCTGTTAGTCTCACTAACACCATTTTACTCACTAACACCAGTCTCACTAACAGTCTCACTAACACCACCGGCAGCAACCCAGCTTTCCCATGTGGTCTCCCATCCAGGTACAGACCAGGCACAGCCCTGCTTAGCTTCAGTGGGCGACCATGTAAGAGTTGCAGTGAGCTAGCTGCCGGTGTAAAAATACACTTTGCCGTAATTCACTTGCTGATGTCTTCTGCAATGTCCGCTATCCATCAAGCATTTGTTTTTTTTTTTGTTTTTTGTTTTGTTTGTTTTTTTTTAATCTAATTTATTCACAACATTTAGTTAAAACATTACACTTCAGTTTGCTTTTTTATATATCAACAGTTAAAATACAAAAGTTATGTTAAATTAGAAAAGACAAACTCTGTTAAAGGCATTCCCCTGAAAATTTCCGATCATGGGATGGAGGGCCAAATCAAAGCTTACCGTGGGCCAACTTTGGCCAATGGGCCCTAGTTTGGGCATCTCTGGTCTAAACACACACAGCTGTTTGACATTTTTTTCTGCACCTATCGAGTCAGTGAAGGACCACAGACACCTGCATTGTGAAATGCAGAGTTTTTAATTTTCCATACGGTGTGCAGCATCAAATTCCATTAAAACAGCACTCTTCCAGCTCTCATCTAATATCTCGTTTGTAACGGGGGCATGACTGAAATGTTCATAAATGAAAGTGAAAGTGCCAAACTGCAGTTAAAGTCGGCAAATAGAAATGAAACACCTGAAAATACATGAAAATCCAGAGGTAAACATGGATAGTGTAGTGACGTTAATGAAATTATGTGCTATAACATGTAAAACGGGATCATGAAAGGAACATTCAAAAAGCAACTCATGTGAACATCTTAATCATATGAGTGTCTTATTCAGATTAAGGCAAATAATTCGATTACTGGTGTTCATGTAAACATAGTCAGTGGTAGATTATGATCTTGTTATAGGAACATGAAGAATAATCTGATTCGAAGATCTTATATTTCTTGTTTTTTGATCAAAAGTATTCATTTCTTTTGAAATGTCATACTGATGCAAATCTGTTTAAATCCCAGTATACACAGATAATCTGAGAATGGTTTTACTTATAGATGCCATATTATGACAAATAATAAGAAAGAAAAGGTAATCGAAGAGATCAAACAGCAACTAAAAGAGGAGAGTGGATCAAGTATTCAAAAGACTGTTGGCACAATGTAACATAGATGGATATGCTGTGTGTGTGTGTGTGTGTGTGTGTGTGCGTGCGTGCGTGCGTGCGTGCGTGCGTGCCTGCGTGTGTGTGTGTGTGAGATTTGTTACCCGTATCATGTTCATTTGGACGCTGTTTTGAAAGAACTCCCAGAGCTGTGGTCCCACCTCTTCCCAGACCTTCCCTATTTTCTGCAACCTCTCAAGCTCCTCAAAAGTGGTGTTGGCCTGGAGATCACACACACACAGACATATACATATATATGAATGTCATTGTTGTTAGTTGTGGGACAGTGCATGTCTGAGACTGACTGGTTATTGAAATCTTACACTCTTTAATATTTTTCTGACAGCCGGGGAGTCTGGAGTGTACAGGATCTTCCCCATCACAAGAGGCTTCACAGAGTTCCACACAATTTTGGTAACAGGGTTTGACTCCAGGTTCTGCATCAATGCATTACAGAATGGAGCTGAGCCGCAGAGAGTGTGAAAGAGAAACACAACAAGAAGAAAGAGAAAGTGAGAGAGGGTAGTTAAAAAAGAGAAAGTGAAAATTTGAAGAAAACAAAAGCAAAAAAACGTTTATAAAAAGTAGAAATGTACAAAGCACTGTTTCAGTCCAAATATCAAAAAAATTATTAAATCAAGAGGAATTTTCTAGACAAATAAAAAATATTGGGTTTTTTTCAAAAATAAAGTCAAAGTTAAGTGGTTTTTATGCAAGAATCTATTTAAAAATCCTTTTATAAGTGTTTTAAACACAGTTGTGTCCTTCTATTTCATAGAATTTCAGAAACATTTTATTGACATTCTCTCTTAGTATATGTCATTGGAGCGGGAAAGCCACACACATTGATCTCAATGATTACGTTTACATCCGTAATCGTATAATTTGCCTAAATCTGAATAAGACAATACTGTGATTAAGATGTTTACATGAGTTGTTTTTTTTTCTGATCCCATTTTACATATTATCATACCTGCCAACACTCCCGTTTGCCCCGGGAGTCTCCCGTATTTCAGACCCATCTCCCGTTTAGTCATTTCTCCCGGAAAACTCCTGTAATTTCACCTCAGCTTTGTGGTACAACCTATAACACCCCTGGATCGCCGACTATTATTTATAATATGTGATCGCAGCGGCCAGTCCATAGGACAGGCACCCCTTCAGCTCTGCCCCCCAGCTCCCCACACACACACATACAGACACTTACACATTCTTACTCGTTTTTTCCAGCCCTTGAAATTCCACCCCCCTCTCTCTCCCCCACCCCCCGGTCTCTCGGATTTTCAGAGACAAATGTTAGCAGGTTTGTATATTATCCCACAAAATTGGATTAACGTAATTGCGTCAGCACAGTATCCACGTTTCCTCCAGAGTTTCATGTAATTTTGAATGTTTCATTTTTAGTTTGTCGACTCTTAGTGCAGTTTGGCACTTTCACTTTCATTCAGAAACATTTTTATGCATGCCCCCATGAGAAACAAGATATTGGATGAGAGTATGAACTGCTGGAAGAGTGCTGTTTTAATGGAATTTGATACTGCACGCCGAATGGGAAAAAACCTCGGGATTTCGCAATGCTTGTGTCTGTGGTCCTTCACTGACTCTGTAGGTGCAGAGAATAGTGTCAAACAGCTGTGTGTGTGTAAACTATCCTGTCGCAAAATGTGGCGAAAATCCTACACGACGATAATGGTTTGACTAAGGTGTTTACATGTCTGTACTATACTTCAATAATGCGACTAATATCGACATACTCCACATATCTTAATCTGATTTTTGTTTAGTTTGATTATGACCTTAATCAGATTAAATTATTCAAAAATCGCTGTTCACATTACAGACTCTTAATCAGAGTATTGTCTTAATCTGATTAAAATCAGACTATTGGTGTCCAAGTAAACATACTCATTGACAATTAGGCATTTGCAGCTCCGCCCTCTTTTAAAAAGAAGGCAGGGAGAACAATCTCATTTAAATTTAAAGCGACAGTAACCAAAACAGCACAATTTGAATCAAATCCTATAATTCAAAGAGCTATAAAAATGATCTATTAGGTGTTTTGGGCTGAAACTTCAAATACTAGGGACATTGGAGTCTTATTTTTTACCTGTTGAAAAAAAGGGCATAACAGGCCCCCCTTTAAAAAAAGTTAAAAAAATCTGCCAATGTATAAGTAAAACAATATACTTTGATATAAAAATAATAGTTTGAAATACAATTACTTTGCTTGTTTTACACAAAGTTTGTGCAGGTTTCATCAAGTCAAATTTAAGACTTTTAAGACCATTAAGAATGACATTTTTGACTTATACAGGCTTCAACACTAAAGATTTTTTAATGACCCAGTATTATCATGAGAAATCATATAATTGTCTTTAGTTTTCATACCTTGATTAGGAAATGTAAAAAAGCATATTTATAAAAATATAACAGCTGTTGTGAATTGTATTTTTTTGCAATACAGCATAATAAATAAATGAATGTAAAAATTCAAGTTTTATTAAGATGTATTTTTAATGATTGGATGGACCCGATTGAGAAAGCAAAATGAAGACCTATTTAAAATTATTTAAAGACCTACAAGACCAACATTTCAGTGAATTTAAGACATTTTAAAACCCAGTGGACACCCTGTTTACAGGAAAACTCACTTCATTTCAGAAAACAAAACAATATTTTTGCTTGTCTAGAAAATTCTTGGACTAAAAACAAAATAAATCTCAAAGTAAGAGAAGCATGTTTTGCAGTGTGAATATGACAGATTAGATGCACTCACTTGCTGTTTTGTCATAGATGTAGCTGTCGTGTCCTCTGGAGTTGTTGATGCCCAGGAAAGCTTTATAGTTGTTGTCCTCGTACCAGTTAAAGGAGAAGACGCGGGTGCCCTCACCCTCAGGGTATCCACAAAACAGATCAGACACCTTGGAAATCAGCTGACTGAAGGAAGAGGGACCACCGGGCTGAAAGATGGAGTACAAGACCTTCATCAAGTCCTGGGCGCTGGGCCGCTCCGCAAGCTGAGAGAAAAACACCATGTTAGTAAAAGGGTCATAAATTTACAAATCAAACTGTCTTTGTTATGTACTGTACATGTAAGAGAGCAAAATAATTCTGCAAATAAATATTTAGAAATAACGCAAATTTTGGGAACTTAAAAGTGTACCCCTACTTTACAATATGAATAGTATAGTTTTCCGTCCAAAGCAAACTGGCAGACTAGAGATTCATGATTACCCTTTGATAGAAACCTGAGCTACTAACAGATAAAATCTTCATCTGTTTTTCGCATTTTGCAGTTTAATAATTAGTTAGACTATTAAATTATTTAAGATACAAGTTTTTTCAATATATATTTTAATGAAAAAGAGTGCAATTACAAGCCTATTGTTTTGTTGTGCTTTAGTCTTTTGAAGCTGCAGGAACGAAAACTTACGTGTAAATGTAAAACCAGAATTTCACATTATTAACAAAGCATATTTGAATGTGACTGTGTAAAACCTATATCAGAAATACTTCCTTGAGTTGATTTTTGATGTTGTTGTTGTTGTATTGATAGATTGCATAGCCATAACTATATCATTTCAAATAGTGCATATAATTTTTTTTATGTTGTTTTCTTTGTCAACCAGAGTCAACGGTAATCAGTATGAAGATATTTGAAAAAGTTTTGTTGTTTTTTGTTTAGTGTTTCAGCCAGAGGCTACATTCATTCCAACAAACCATTTACCAAGGAAAATTGAAAGTATTCCTTCACTGTAATAAATATCTTTTAATTAACAGTTTCGGTATTTTATGATTCACAAGTGTTTTCCGTATATTTACAGCTGTGAATAGAATAGTATCTCTGCTCTGTCAATTTTTGATGTTAAAATTCAACTCCAGTTTAACAAAGAGACTTTTATTTATAGTTTGAAATAATATAATGTGTAATAAATAATATACAGAGAAATAAGCCTGTAAAATAATAGTTTATTACAAGATTGTTTTACTGTAATAAACAACACCAACCCAGACAATACATCACAACTATTAAAAATGTTAATAAAAGTCACTTTTACTAACTTTTCAAGGTTAAAATTTGTTGGAAGAAATATCAACATCTCATAATGCAAGTCAAACGCATTAATAAATGGGGAAAAAATAAAAACATGAATCTCAAAATACAGAAAACTGCTAATTTACAGATATTTTTACAGAGTAAATACTGGAAAGTTTTGGTACAAAATATTATTATTATTATTATTATTATTATTATTATTATTATTATTATTTGTTTATAAAATAGCCTGTACATGTAGGTTATACATGTATGCTCCATACAAAATAGACACTGATCTGTAAGTCATCAAATTATTCAGAATACACAGCTTTTGGTCATTCTCTCAAACTTGCACAATATACTAGTTGAACAGCAACAATAAGAGCTGTCATTCGTCTCCTTGTGAACTTTGTGTACTTAGTCCTAGACGCTTGTTTATGTCACCTTCTGTATTTGGTTGTCTGAATCTCTCCACGTAGGCCAAGATCTTCAATCTGCCAAAACTATTTACAACACACGTGACAACTTAAAGACGAAACTCCCAGAAGAGGATATCCTTAAATAAACTCTTATTCACAGTTAAGGCTGAATCTGGCATAGTGTAAATAAGGTGAGAAGCAGGTTTGCAATAATCCGATTTGAATTCAGTCGTTTACATGCAAAACACATTTCATGTAAATATGCAATCAAGACATAAACTTATAATAGTAAGGTATAAATGCTAAATTGTGAGATATAAATTCAGAGTTTGTTCAAATTTGTATACTGAAAAGTCATAACTGTGAGAAGTAAATATGAGGTGGGACTGTAAAAATGGCAGTGATTTCAAGGGAAAAAACTGTAAAAATGCTACAGTAAACATATGTAACCTGGTTAACAGTAAGTTTACTTAATATACAGTAAATACACAAGTTCTAAAGATAATTGTGCAAGAGAGGTCACATTTACAGGGTAGTGTTGACTCATGTGAGAGCATATATTAAACAATATCATACTGTCACTGCTGGAAAGGGTTAAAAATCTGCAAAAGATGCTGTAAAACTTAATGTGCAGGACATGGAGAATTATGTTCTCAAGAACAGCAGCAGTTTGACTGTTCAGATCTAACAAGAGACTCGTGAGCAACCATCACAAAGCAGAAAAACACTCTTAGACCATCAGGTAACCACATCAAATGAACGGTATGCAAACTTTTGCAGGGGGTTATTTTAATCATTTCAGCCACTGTACTGTACACTCAAAAAATGACTTTTGATGCTTGTTTGAGCTACTTATTTAAAATGAGTTGAAACAACACAATATTTAAGTTTTTGGGGGGACAGCTTAATTGTTTTATGTTTTGTTCACTTAAATTTGTAAAAATGACTAAGTTTAAGTTAAAGGAACAGTAGGTGATTGTCTTCAGAAAGTTTTTGTGCTGGTTGAAAGTCTCTTCACATTCCAATAGTAATGATTAAAGTAAATGATCTGAATGTATTTATATGTATTTTTATATTGTGGGTTAGGTATAAGACTGAAAAATGTTCATCCAACTAAAATATGTCAGAACTGCCATTTATGCGTGCATGCCACCACGTTCATGTGCACACAAGAGAGAGAGTGACTGGGAAAAAATTGCTGAATCAATCTTTTTAAAATCCTGAATGAATATTGGAGTTACTTTTGCAGGTTAGAGAAAGGACGACACCATGGCGGAAGTATTTCTTTAGACAGGTAATGTTCTGTTTTAAAACTATTTTAGTCACGCAGAGCTGATGTAGATTGAATGGGTTATATGCACAGAAGTGTTGTTCAGCCACTGAAATCTTCCAGCGAAAGATTGATAAGGGCCCTTTTACAGCATCAAACATGTAGATTTGTATTTAATTTAACAACAAAACATCAGTAAATAGCGCTATTCTGCCTAGCCTGCTTTACTGAGGTGAAGTTGGTTTTATATTCACATTGGTTAATTTTTGAACAATGATGACCTGACGCACTCCCTATATTGTTTACCATGCTACTTTGAATATTTGGTCTAAAATAGCATGTAAGTATGGCTTAGTAATAAGTGTAATTCCTGCATGCCGCCAGCCAACCACTAAGCATACAGCAGTCGCTTTAAGACAAATCGTGTGAGAGTTAGACCAGCAATCCTTGCATGCATGAAATACTGCACATTATGTTAAGTTTTGCTTGCTACACGACTGAAAATGTGCTATAATACAGTTTTCAATCAGAATTGCAGTTTTATAAATTACTATAAAGTTTTCTAACTGGCAAATGACATCATCTAGTGGGGTCATCTTTAATGTGCGAGTTCGTGGTTTCAGGAGGCATGGCTTTGGACAGCAGGGGAGAGAGTGTTTTTTTTAAAGATATTATGCTAAGCGATTAGCATTTTGGCAGATCACTGCACCTTTAACTTAATCAATTTGTGTTATGACAACATGAAGGAATTGTGTGGGACCCTGTATTTTTTTTACAGTGTACATTTTTGTCTTGAATATGTCCTGTGTAAACATCTTATATCTAAAATACCTTACACAGGACAGTACTAAATAAAAAATAACATGCATGATGTGTGATCTCCCTAATTTTATTAAAACTCCCCACATTTTAACATATTCTCCAAGGGATACACAAACTATCAAATACAACTGTACACTAAAAAATTCAGGGTTCCACGCAGTCACGCGTAGTACTGCAGCTGCAATGGCTGCCTTTTCATTAAAAAAAATATTTTTGTGCTTTACACAATAGCCACCAGGTGGCGCAAGGAACAACCACTTTTCCATAGACTCAGTTGTCATGTGTGCTTAGATGCATGTACTCCGTCGATGCCTCGAGCGACTGGGTTTCATTCTTTATTTATTTAGGAGATAATGAATACAGATTTGTATTCACATATGAATACAACAGAAAGACATAAAACTTTAAAAATTACGTGTCCACTTTTGTAGGCTCAACAGAATTTCATAGATCTAGATAAAATAGCCTAAGCTATATTCAGGGTTTCTGCAGATATCATACTGACAAATTTAAGACCATTTAGTATTAAATTTAAGACCTATATCACAATATCAAAAACACGCATACACAAAATAAATGGTCAAATAAATGTATTTAATTTGAACAGTACTAAAGACAGGTTAGATGCACCATTGAACTACAGAAAAAACAAACAAACATCTTAAGGCTGATTTATACTTTTGCCTGGCGTCACATCGTGCACCTCACGAAACGGACAAGGCTTTTATACTTGACACGTTCGCCATTGAGTTATTCTTTTAAATGACAGGGGGCGGTCAAAAGAAACAGACAGTAAAATCAGAAGGATAAACAGAGTAGTAATAAGTTTCTGGAACCATTAATATCATTCAAGATTTTAAAACTAATTGTTTTTTATTATTTTTATAATTTAATAGAATAATTATAAAGATTTTTTAAATCAAACTATGATGCATCACTTGCTTTTGTACATATCTCGGACAGGACCGCAAATTACAATTGGACTAGAGAAATAAAGAACTGCAACACCACGAAAACCTATTAACAACAACCAAAAAGAATTTAATTGAGCATTAGATGTAGCGTTACATGGACATCGGAAAAATAAGACCAGTGCAAAAAAATTTAAGACCTAGAACAGCAAATTTAAGACTTTTTAAGGCCTAAAATTTAGATTTTTAAATTTGAGACTTTTTAGGACTTTTTAAGTCTCGGAAATCCTGTATAGTAAAATCATTTAAAGATACACAAATATCGGATATAATAAAAACATTAAATAAACCAATTTAAAACAAACAAACGCTATAACGATTTAGGATTATACAGTATAATATAAATGAATTAAACCATTCTAAGCCATTTTTTAACTTTAATTTTACAAAAGCCTATCTGAAAAAATTATTTTATATGTTTTCTAAAAACAATAAACAAGGCAGTATATTACAATTGTATTATTTTATAATATTATATATTAATTATTTGGATACGATGATATTAATCAAATCATGCAAACAGAGTTTTTTTTTTTGTTTTTTTACAAACGGATTGTGAAAAACTGCAGGTAAAAATGTATAACCCACTGTGAAAACAGGTTTTCAACATTTGATGTCATCTCTAATGTAAAGGGAAATGTATCTGGGAGAATTCCTGCAAGAAACAAATATCCTCACAGCTGCAACGCTCATTTTTTGTCTCCAGCAAACACTGGTCTATTTCAAAACCCAAGTATCTCATTGAACATGCAATTCGGCACTTTCTCTGTAGCTCAGGAACTTTAATGTACACTAAGATAAGTCACAATAAGTCAAACCAGGTCAAGAGAAGTTTAGATTTTCATAGAGGCTTTAAGTATGAGGAATGAGTCACTGCTCAACCATTCATACGCATTCATACATGCAGACCCACGCAGTGCAGATGGATTTAGTGATGGTGATAGCATTAGTTGGCCAGGCTTTCTGTCACCCAAGCAAAAGGGAAAGAAACGCACTCCACCTACAGGATGTGACCTCAGTGGAATGTCCTTTCGACATAATAGTGAAAGAGGAGTGATGAAATACACACATGTACACACATGAACTGATCGCACACATACAGTACACGCCTGCCGCCCTCTTCACAAACACAAAGTCAGATTTCTGTGATTTAGTTCATGCAGTTGAGAGGAAAAACTGATCAGTCACATACACACACTTTCCGAGCATCTCTCGTGGAGGTTTCTAAACAGCTGAAGGGAAGTGAAGAGCTTCCTGGATGCTAAAATAAGGGGAGAGGAACTGAGTTTTCTCAAGCAGTCATACCTCCTGAAGCTTGTCGGACACTGCTGACAACACTCGACCCCAGAACTGCAGGTCTATCCCAGTCGAGTGGCTGTCCAGGACCATAGGCATCTGAACACACAGAGGAAAACAGAGATGTTTGGAAGTAAACACAGTGCATATTGAGTGACCCACTCCATAACAAACAAATAATTAGCCTTAAGATAGATTGCATCCGGAAAGTATTCATAGTGCTTCACTTTGTCCACATTTTTTTGTTACAGCCTTATTCCAAAATGGATTAAAATTATTTATTTTCTCAAAATTCTACACACAATACCCCATAATGACAATGTGAATGAGAATGTACATAAGTATTCACAGCCTTTGCTGTGAAACTCTAAATTGAGCTCAGGTACATTCTGTTTCCACTGATTATTCTTAAGATGTTTCAGCAGCTTAATTGGAGTCAACCTGTGGTCAATTCAGTTGATTAGATATGATTTGAAAATTCATACACCTGTCTATATAAGGTCCCAGGGTTGACAGTGCATGTCAAAGCACAAACCAAGCATGAAGACAAAGGAATTGTCTGTAGACCTCCGAGACAGGATTGTCTCGAGGCACAAGGCTGGGGAAGGTTACAGAAAAGTTTCTGCTGCTCTGAAAGTTCCAATGAGCACAGCGGCCTCCATCATCCGTAAGTGGAAGATGTTTGGAACCACCAGGACTCTTCCTAGTGCTGGCCGGCCATCTAAGCTAAGTCATCGAAGTAGAGTGGCCTTAGTCAGAGAGGTGATCAATAACCAGATGGTCACTCTGTCTGTGCTCCAGCATTCTTCTGTGGAGAGAGGAGAACCTTGCAGAAGGACAACAATCTGTGCAGCAATCCACCAATCAGGCCTGTATGGTAGAGTGGCCAGACGGAAGCCACTCCCAGCCTGGAATTTGCCAAAAGGCATCTGAAGGACTCTCAGACCATAAGAAACAAAATTCTCTGGTCTGATGAGACTAAAATTGAACTCTTTGGAGTGAATGCCAGGCGTTACATTTGGAGAAAACCAGGCACCGCTCATCACCAGACTAATAACATCCCTACAGTGAAGCATGCTGTGGTGATGTTTTTTAGCAGCAGGAACTGAAAGACTAGTAAGGATAGAGGGAAAGATAAATGCAGCAATGTACTGAGACATCCTGAATGAAAACCTGCTTCAGAGTGCTCTTGACCTCAGACTGGGGCGCCGGTTCATCTTCCAGCAGGACAATGACCCAAAGCACGCTGCCAAAATATCAAGGGGATGGCTTCACAACAACTCAGTGAATGTCCTTGAGTGGCCCAGCCAGAGCCCAGACCTAAATCCTATCGCAAATCTCTGGAGAGAACTGAAAATAGCTGTACACCGTCGCTCTTCATCCAACCTGATAGAGCTTAAGAGGTACTGCAAAGAAGAATGGGCGAAAATTCCCAAAGACAGGTGTGCCAAGCTTGTGGCATCATATTCAAAAAACACTTGAGGCGGTAATAGCTGCCAAAGGTGCATCAACAGAGTATTGAGCAAAGGCTGTGAATACTTATGTACATGTGATTTTTTTTTTTTTTTTTTTTTTGATTAAATTTGCAACAATTAAAAAAAAAAAAATTCACATTGTCATTATGGGGTATTCCATTTTGGAATAAGGCTGTAACATAAAAAATGTGGAAAAAGTGAAGTGCTATGAATACTTTCCAGATGCACTGTATTTAATTCATACACCACAACACTTGACCATACATACATCACTAAACATTTTCATTAACAAAGATATTCAGCTCAATTAAAAAGGTAGTGTAAGTGTGTTTTGATTTGTCTGTGTAAAAGGACAACATTCATGGACATACAATATAATAGCATACAACCATGGCCGGATCCCCAATAAAACACTTCATGTGCACTTGCTGTCTTGTGAACTTTCAGTGAGGTGGTCAGGCGCACAGCACTTTTTGATTCCATTCATATGCATGCGAATGACAGACCAGAAATTCAAGCTAGTGGATTTGGCTTAAAGGGATAGTTTACTCCCAAAAATATATAATTTACAGATCTTCTTTGTGTTCAACAGAAGAAAGAAACTTATAAAGGACAGGGCAGACAGACAGACAGACAGACAGACAGACAGATGGACGGACGGATGGAAATTAAAATTTTTAAAAAAGAAACTGCAATGATATTCCAGAAATTTCATGAAAACATAAACACATTCTTAAAACCTAAACGTCATCACAAGACACTAAAACGCGTCCTGAAGATCAGTGTGTGCCTCCACAGCAGTCCTCATCAGTGGAGGGAGTGTCTTCCTTAATCTGATTAGTAAATGAGGCCAAGCGGTGTGTCATCATGCTAACACTACCATCTGCTTCAACCTAACCCTGCCTGAACCTCACAGGTACAGTGAGAGAAACAGAGCGAGAGAGAGAGAGAGAGAGACAGGCAGACTAAGAAAGAGAAAGCTGATAAGTAGTCGTTTCAGCAGTGGTATTCATAGGCCTACTAAAATCTAACAACAGGGTAAGTAGGTCTGGCTCATGATCCACATTCTCAGTTTAGTGCACCACCTGCAAACACTTATGAAGTGTTTAAAAGAGCTTTCCCATAATTCCACAGCGTGTGACACGTCATGTGACATCCGCGCAGCTCCTGTGTACTGCGAACTATATTTATCAATGATGGTAGTAAATTACTGTTGACTCTCTGCTAAATATTTAAAATATTTAACTAAATAACTGTATGAAAAAGGTTTACGTTTCTCTAAAACTAAATCTACTTGAGTGAGTATAAAGTAAGAAGCTATTTGCAGTGACCATATAGAGACATTTATTTTTAGGTTTGAGAAATCGTTGAGATCTGGTAATTGGTTACAGTCAGTGTGCAAATTATACATTGCCGATCGTGGGGTAGGGGTCAACTTTCAATTGTAGTTTGGTAATGCATGCTTCAGTGAGTCAAATTTATGAATGTATTTAAATTACATCTAAATCAAACTATAGGTCAAACTATACAAATTATGTGTTCTCTCTTTTAAGGCTATATACAGATTTAAGCACCTATTTTACAAGAAACATGTTGTGTGAATACTTAAGATGTCTTTCGGTGCTCTAGAACTGCCAGCTTCACACTGTTGAATGACATTTTTCCTAGCATTGATTGGTGTGATTATGCATCCACAATGATATAAACCGTTATGGGGGGGGTCAAACGTATATTTATATTATACATTTTTAATTATTAATCTTTAAGATATATATCAGAGATTAGAGAAAGCTATTTCTTACTGTTAAAGGGCTGACCCCCTATACATCTTGTTTAGAAGTCCTTCAGGAGGGATCAAGTGTTAACTAGGGGGGTCAATCCCCCCCAAACCCCGCTGTAATTCACACCCTGGTTACAGTTAATTCTGATTCTAATCTTGATTTTTACATCGCATTGTATCATGGTACAGTATGTTCACACTTGTATGTTCTCCTGCTTCTTTTTGTCCAGACCAAACAGGAAAATTATATATTTGGGCATAGTTTTCTTATTAATTTACAGTTTGTCTTATAAATGGGTGCTTTCCATTTATTTATGCTTTTGGAATGAAGTTTTGATCTTGAAACTTCTAACAAAAAGTGACTTTTATTGTGATTTTTACTAGTTTGAAACAATTTACTTGATTCTTTGAGAGTTGGTCATGTACAGTATAGCAGATAATGAGCTGCCAATACCTTTTCTGTTGCAGATTTATTTCAACATACAGTACCATTTGAATGGACCTCCTGTGAATTTTAAATTATTTTCCAAATATGTGTGGTTCAAACTACTTATAACAAAGCAAGAAGATGTTCACAGTACTTCCTACTTTATGTTTTCTGTTTTCTTCTGAAGAAGGTCTCGTTTCTTTTAGTTTGGCTGGAATAAAAACTATTTAAAAAGAAAATTAGGGTCAATATTATCATCAATATTAATATCCTTTTACATTACATTTACATTTACATTTAGTCATTTAGCAGACGTTTTTATCCAAAGCAACTTACAAATGAGGACAAGGAAGCAATTTACCTAACTATAAGAGCAGCAGTGAACAAGTGCTATAGACAAGTTTCAGTTGTGTAAAGTCTAAGAAGCAAAGCATTAGAATTTTTTTTTGAGAGAGAGAGAGAGAGTACAGTTAGTGGTATAGCCAGAGAGGCAGTTACAGATTAGGAAGGAAAGTGGAGACTAAATAGTTGAGTTTTTAGTCGTTTCTTGAAGACAGCAAGTGACTCTGCTGTTCTGATGTAGTTAGGGAGTTCATTCCACCAACTGGGCAGATTGAATGCAAGAGTTCGGGAAAGTGATTTCTTCCCTCTTGGGCATGGAACCACGAGGCGACGTTCATTCACAGAACGCAAGTTTCTGGAGGGCACATAAATCCGCAGAAGTGAGAGCAGATAAGAAGGAGCAAAGCCAGAGGTCGCTTTGTAAGCAAACATCAGAGCTTTGAATTTGATGCGAGCAGCAACTGGCAGCCAGTGCAAACGGGTGAGTAGCGGAGTGACATGTGCTCTTTTGGGTTCATCAAAGACCACTCGTGCTGCTGCGTTCTGAAGCAGCTGAAGAGGTTTGATAGAATTAGCTGGAAGCCCGGCTAGTAGAGAGTTGCAATAATCCAGTTTGGAGAGAACAAGAGCTTGAACAATAAGTTGAGCTGCATGTTCAGATAGGAAGGGTCGGACCTTTCTGATGTTATAGAGTGTGCATCTGCAAGATCGAGCAGTTCTAGAAATGTGGTCAGAGAAGTTTAGTTGGTCATCAATCGTTACTCCAAGGCTTTTTACCATTTTGGATGCAGTAATGGTTGCCCCATCCATCTGGATTGAAAAGTTATGGTGTAGAGTCGGGTTGGCAGAAACTTCAAGCATTTCCGTTTTCGCGAGGTTAAGCTGAAGATGATGATCTTTCATCCAGTGTGAAATGTCTGACAGGCAGGCTAAGATGCGAGCTGGAACCGAGGGATCATCAGGGTGAAAAGAGAGGTATAGCTGGGTATCATCAGCATAGCAGTGGTAGGAAAATCCATGTTTCTGGATGACTGGTCCTAAGGATGTCGTGTAGATGGAGAAGAGAAGTGGCCCAAGAACAGAGCCCTGAGGTACCCCAGTGTTTAGATGCTGTAGGTTGGACACCTCTCCCCTCCAAGACACCCTGAATGACCTGTCAGAGAGGTAAGATTTGAACCATTGAATAACAGTGCCTGCGACGCCCAGTGACTCAAGCGTAGATAGCAGGATCTGGTGGTTTACAGTGTCAAAAGCAGCTGATGAATCCAGCAAGATGAGGACAGATGATTTAGAGTCTGCTTTAGCCAGTCTGAGATCCTCCACGACCGAGAGCAGGGCAGTCTCAGTTGAGTGGCCTTTCTTAAAGCTGGATTGCTTGTTGTCCATGAGGTTGTTTTGAGTAAGAAAGTCCAGGACTTGATTGAACACTACTTTCTCCAAAATCTTGGCCATGAATGGAAGCAGGGATACCGGTCCGTAGTTTTCAAGTAGCGTTTGATCCAGGTTGGGTTTCTTTAGCAGTGGGGTTACCCTAGCCTGCTTAAATGAAGTAGGGAATAAACCAGAGTCAAGAGATGTGTTAATTATGTGAGTCAGTGTTGGTATGACTGCAGGAGAAATGGCTTGCAAGAGATGAGAGGGAATGGGATCAAGCGGACAGGTGGTTGCATGGCTAGATAGCACGAGATTGGACACCTCAGACTCAGAGAGCTGGGAAAAAGAGGTGAGTGTGTGTGGTGTTGGTTGTGTATCTTGCATGTTTGTTGTAGGTGCCGCAAACTGAGCACTGATTTTTGCAGTTTTGGTGCAAAAGAATGTAGCAAAGTCATCAGTAGTGAGTGTGGAAGATGCGGGTGGAGGAGGAGGATAGAGGAGGGAGGAAAATGTTTTAAAAAGCAAGCGAGGACTGGTGGCACTGTTGACTTTCTGACGAAAGTACGTCTGCTTTGCAGAAGTAACCTCAGCCGAGAAAGAGGACAGAAGAGTTTGGTATGTTATGAGCTGTTCAGCATTTTTAGTTTTTCGCCAAATTCTCTCTGCAGCCTGAAGTTTCAATAATTATTGCACTTTATTGCACTTTATAATTATTATAATATTTGCACTTTATAATTATTGCATAAATATAATTATTGCACTTTAAGCTGAATACTGGAATCTTGCAAAAGAACAATAGAAAAATAATGTCCCAAAGACAAAAGAAATTAGTTAAAAATATTATTATTAAAACGCTACTCTATTCCCTGCCCTGTCTTTCAGTATAAATATATATACACAGTTGAAGCCAGAATTATTAGCCCCCCCTGAATTATGAGCCCCTTATTTATTTTTTTCCCCAATTTCTGTTTAACGGAGAGAAGATTTCATTCAACACATTTCTAAACATAATAATTTTAATAACTCATTTCTAATAGCTGATTTATTTTATCTTTTCCATGATGACAGTAAATAATATTTTACTAGATATTTTTCAAGACACTTCTATACAGCTTAAAGTGACATTTAAAGGCTTAACTAGGTTAATTAGGTTAACTTGGCAGGTTAGGGCAATTAGGCAAGTTAATGTATAACGATGGTTTGTTCTGTAGACTATCGAAAAGAAATATATAGTTTAAAGGGGCTAATAATTTTGACCATAAAATTTAAAACTGCTTTTATTCTAGCCGAAATAAAAACAAATAAGACTTTCGCCAGAAGAAAAATTATTATCAGAAATACTGTGAAAATTTCCTTGCTCTGTTAAACATAATTTGGGAAATTTTTAAAAAAGAAAAAAAATTCAAAAGGGGGTTAATAATTCTGACTTCAACTGTATATAAAAAGGTATCATTCAAATTACAACCTTCCCAATACAAACAAAAGTATGCCTGAGCATTTTGTCCTTTTTATAGTCAGACTTGCATCATGTGCTGTTTTTGGTCTGTGCATTAGAAAGCAGAACAAGACCCAACTTTTTAGTGATATAAGTTTGTTTGTTTGGTGTGCCCCAATGATGGCATAATTCACACTGATTCAAAGCAAATCTGCCACGTGCGAACACAGCATAAACATCAGTGTAAAACAGTGCATGTACAGTAAAAGAGTCATGACTGACCAGTTGGAAGAGCTTAAAGAAGTCTATGTTGGCATAGAGCACATCCTCGATCCTCTGTAGCCGGTGCTGTGAAAGCACACACATGGCATTTTGGACTCCATACATCCCTGCACGGCTGGGGAAGATGAGGAACTGGTCCAGAAGGGCCTGACTGCAGGCAATCTCCTTCAGCGTCAGGTCCGGGATTCCATACGCAAACTGGAAACAGATTTTTAGACACAATTCAGCATGTACTGTAGAAATGAAAGTGTTTTTGTTTATTTAAAATATTGCTCAGTGCTTTTTTATTTTTATTGCATTCAATACTACCGGAGACACAAAATTATGTAAATCTGAATTTAAAAAGTCATTCTAATTCATACTTCTGAATATACAGCTGAAGTCAGAATTTTAAGCCCACCTGTTAAATTCCCACCTGTTAATTATTTTACACAGTCATTTTAATAACTAATTTCTAACCGATTTCTTTTATCTTCGTCATGATGACAGTCCATTATATTTTACTAGATATTATTCAAGACACTAGTATTCAGCTTAAAGTGACATTTAAAGGTTTAACTAGGTTGATTAGGTTAACTAGTCAGGTTAGGGTAATTAGGCAAGTTATTGTATAACTATATTGTATAACATAATAATTGTATGTTTTTGTTTTTTCTTTTTTGTTTAGAGGGGCTAATAATATTGTTAATAAATAATAATTAATAACAATAATTAAAACTGCTTTTATTCTAGTCGAAATAAAATAAATAAGACTTTCTCCAGAAGAAAAAAAACATAGTAGATATTGTGGAAAAATTCCTTGCTCTTTTTAAACATGCATTTATTCATTCATTCATTCATTTTCTTCTCGGCTTAGTCCCTTTATTAATCCGGGGTCGCCACAGCGGAATGAACCGCCAACTTATCCAGCATATGTTTTACGCAGCGGATGCTCTTCCAGCTGCAACCCATCTCTGGGAAACATCCACACACACTCATTCACATTCATACACTACGGATGATTTAGCCTACCCAATTCACCTATACCACATGTCTTTGGACTGTGGGGGAAACCAGAGCACCCGGAGGAAACCCACGAACTGACCCAGCCGAGGCTCGAACCAGTGACCTTCTTGCTGTGAGGTGACAGCACTACCTACTGCGCCACTGCGTCGCCTCTTTTAAACATTATTTGGGAAATATTTGTAAAAGAATAAAATAAAAAACACAAAAGGGTCAATTTTGACTTCAACTGTATATCAAGCATCAGAATATATGCATAAAAATGAGCCGAAAAAAAACTAAAAATATGACTTTATTCATTAATAAATAATCTTATAATGCATATTTTGAACTAGAATCATTTGTTGACACATGAAAAAACTCAAGGGATCACAGTGCAGGTCCAAAATGCTAATTCATTTTCATTTTACAATAATATTACGCAGCACCTGAAAATAGTCCATAGCAACTGTAGGCAACTAGGCAACAGCATTGCATAATGCCATAGTATGGCAGCAAAGTTAATTAATTATTATGTTAGAATGAGAGTGAAGTTCCTAGTCATATCGGCCTAGAAAATAGCAACTTTTCATTTTCCATCAGTCTTAGTACACAATTAACTACAGAAGGGTCATGCTTTAAATAGAGAAAGTATTGAAACTCTTATTTACAATTTTGGAGAGAGACGCTAATGGTCTAATCCGTTGCAATGACTTATGCTAAGCTAAGATAAAAGTGGTCCTGCTAGTCACGGAGAACAGCTATATGGATTAAAAAATGGCAAAACTCAACTGTTTAACTCTAGGTGACCTGTAAAATTGCCTATTTGTCAAAAAAAGTAGAGCGTTATTTCATTTTTAAATTGAGATATCTGTCTTTGACCCCTTTATATTACAATGTATCTCTCTACATCAAGGTGCCCTTAGTAAAGTACAGGATCAAAAGCAGCCTACTTAAGAGTGCTTGAACCACTGAGACAATGGGCTGTGTCATAAATCAAGTGGTGTGTGAAAGGCCAGCGTGAAACAAAAGAAGACGGACGTCACAAAGACACTAACATACAACCTCAGGAAGGGCTCTCAGCGATTGTTAAACACCATAAAACACAACACAAACCCACTCGTTTTCGCTGGAAACATCTAGTGAGTTCCCATAGGAGTGTATGAGGATGTGACTGTGTGACAGGATTCTAGTTGCAGTGGAAGTTGTTAAATTATTTATGAAAACAAATAAGAGGCAGCTATTGTGCTTTAAAAAATAAAACGTACCTGTTCCACCCGGATTTGTGCCTTTGTGAGATCGTGCACAACACCTTCTGAAAGCCTAGCGTCTCGCAGTAGGAATGCTGTTAAAGTCTCATCTTCTTTCAGTATGTCCTCCACCTTCAGTCCTTTACCTGACAGAACAGGGAAAAATGACATAGAGGGCAATATATGATTATTAAACAATAATGTTGTTTCATGCGTATGTGTTGTTGATGTTGTAACTCAATTAACTTATGTTTACAAGTAAGTTAACCTTATGGTAATTGTGTTTTCTAAGTAAGAAACTACTCTTGACATGGAGGCTGTTGAATTACCTGAAGTTATATTTCTAACATATTTCTAATTTTTTTATACTTTTAATATTTCAACAGCCCGTCGTCAATTATTCCTTAGTTTAAAAACTCTTTTCAGGCATGATTAGAACAAAAATCTTTCGATGGCATGAAAAAACAATTCAGCTTCAATTGCTCATTCAAAATGCTAATTCAAAAATTCAAATTCGTCTGTTGATTTACTAGAAAATAATACGGTAAGGTGGTGATACACAACTTTGTCTCAATAATTCAATGGCCTGTTGTCTATTATTCCTACTTACAAATCTTTTGATGCATATTTGGAAGAGGGATCATTTGATGATTTAAAAAATTCTAATTCATCTGTTGAATTACAGTGCATCCGGAAAGTATTCATAGTACTTCACTTGTTACAGCCTTATTCCAAAATGGATTACATTTATTTATTTCCTCAAAATTCTACACACAATACTCTATAATGACAATGTGAAAAAAAGAGTTTTCTTGAAAATGTTGCACATTTATTAAAAATAAAAAAGCTGAAAAATTACATGTGCATAAGTATTCACAGCATTTGCTCAATCCTTTGTTGATGCACCTTTGGCAGTAATTACAGCCTCAAGTGTTTTTGAATATGATGCCACAAGCTTGGCAATTTTTGCCCATTCCTCTTTGCAGTACCTCTCAAGCTCTATCAGGTTGGATGGAGAGCGACAGTATACAGCTATTTTCAGTTCTTTCCAGAGATTTTCGATAGGATTTAGTTCTGGGCTCTGGCTGGGCCATTTAAGCACATTCACCGAGTTGTTGTGAAGCCATCCCACTGATATTTTGGCAGTGTGCTTTGGGTCATTGTTCTGCTGGAAGATGACCCATTGCCTCTGCCTGAGGTCAAGAGCACTCTGAAGCAGGTTTTCATTCAGGATGTCTCTGTACATTGCTGCGTTCATCTTTCCCTCTATCCTGACAAGTCTTTCAGTTCCTGCTGCTGAAAAACCTCCCCACAGCATTATGCTGCCACCACCATGCTTCACTGTAGGGATGGTATTAGTCTGGTGATGAGCAGTGCCTGGTTTTCTCCAAATGTAACGCCTGGCATTCACTCCAAAGAGTTCAATTTTAGTCTCATCAGACCAGAGAATTTTGTTTCTTATGGTCTGAGAGTCCTTCAGATGCCTTTTGGCAAATTCCAGGCGGGAGTGGATTCTGTCTGGCCACTTTACCATACAGGCCTGATTGGTGGATAGCTGCACAGTTGGTTGTCCTTCTGTAAGGTTCTCCTCTCTCCACAGAAGAACGCTGGAGCTCAGAGAGTAACCATTGGGTTATTGATCACCTCCCTGACTAAGGCCCTTTTCCCGTGATCACTCAGCTAGGAAGAGTCCTGGTGGTTCCAAACATCTTCCACTTATGGATGATGGAGGCCACTGTGCTCATTGGAACTTTCAGAGCAGCAGAAGTTTTTCTATATCCTTCCCCAGCCTTGTGCCTCGAGACAATCCTGTATTGGAGGTCTACAGACAATTCCTTTGTCTTCATGCTTGGTTTGTGCTTTGACATGCACTGTCAACCCTGGGACCTTATATAGACAGGTGTATGCCTTGTCAAATCATGTCCAATCAACTGAATTGACCACAGGTGAACTCCAATTAAGCTGCTGAAACATCTCAAGAATGATCAGTGGAAACAGAATGAACTTGAGCTCAATTTAGAGTTTCACAGCAAAGGCTGTGAATACATCTGTACATGTGATTTTTCAGCTTTTTTTATTTTTAATAAATTTGCAACAATTTATCTTTTTTCACATCATCATTATGGGGTATTGTGTGTAGAATTTTGAGGAAATAAATTAATTTAATTCATTTTGGAATAAGGCTATAACATAAAAAATGTGGAAAAAGTGAAGCGCCATGAATACTTTCCAGATGCACTGTACATATCAATAAATATGTGAAAAACCCAAAATATATTATTAAAATTTGACTCAGGCCGACTTCAGAGAGGGAATGTAAACTGACAACTCATAAGGGGTTTTAAAAGTTTTCTAAATACATAATTATTGATATGTAAGTATCAGGTTATAATTAAGTAAGGCATATTATAATTATTTAATGCACTGTAAAAATGCTGGGTTCCACAAAATTACTTTATGTTGTCTCAACACAAATCAATTAAGTTCACTTGATCATTTTTAGTAGATTGAACATAAAACAATTAAGTTACCCCCTAAAAAAACTCGCTTTAAATAAGCAGTTTGGACAAGCAGCAAAAGCCATTTTTGAGTGTACTAAGTGTAATTCAAGGTTGTACTTTTGTCATTTTAATCAAATGTCATTTTGCCAATTACATATACAGTGGGGAAAATAAGTATTTCTTAAATTTCTTCACCAATTTTCTTAGAAAACATATTTCTAAAGGTGCCGTTGACTTGAAAATTTTTTCGGATGTGTAATAAAATGAAGTGAAGCAGGGACACAGCATTGAACACATGAAAAAAGAGAGGTGTAAAAAGGCAGTGAAAGCCCAGACAGCAGCTGAAATCTCTCAGTAGTTACTCAGCAACCCTCTGCCCTTCGTCATTGCAAATTAATTTTAGTCCAAAATCTACATTATCAAGATGATGAAGATGAAACCAGAGTGGACATTTCAACAAGACTGTGATCCAAAACCCAGCCAAGGAAACTCTCAAATACTTTCAGAGAAAGAAAATCAAGCTGTAGAATGGCCCAGCCAATCACCTGACTCAAATCCAATAGAAAATACAAATTAAAGATCAGATTTGATAGAAGAGACCTTCAGAACCATCAAGATTTTTACACTCTGTTGAAGTCTATTTGAAAAAATCCCACCTGAGCAATTCCTGTGACTTCATTCCCCATATGAGAGGTGTCTTTAAGCTGCCATCACCAAAAAAAATATGCCTTTTATATAAAGTATTAAATATGTTTCAGTACTTTCTCGTTGTGTCATTTCGTTATTATTGCACATAAAATTGTTCATAATTTTTGTGGTTTTCTTTTCTTTTTATGTTTGTCTGTTTATGTATTGTTTGGGTTTTTACCAAAATCTGGTTCAATTCCATGTCAACAGCTGATTTTCTTTTGAGTATTTTATACACTCCTGCATGTGAGACTATATTTTGAATTAATACATTATAGTATAGAATAGCTTGCACATAGAAAAAAAACACATCCTTTTTATTTTCCCATTCACTTAAATATGTTTCAATAAACAACTTGGAAAGTCAGATGTCTATTTTTTTTACGTTTCACACAAGCTTTTCTCACACTGACAATAAAAAAAAGGGATTGATACATGAATATAGCATATATAAATATCTTTAAATGTAAAAAAATGCTTTCTTAAACTAAATCTTACTAAATCTTTCAAAAAACAAACATTCCTCTTTCTGTGGCCTAGATTCATGTGAAATGGGAAGAATGCATTCCAAACCTTCTTCATTAAAGCCCTCTTAATACTGCAGCAGTGTGTTGATCAGCGTGCATAATGACTTTGACATATATTCACTCAGAGGACAAACAGTGCTGACAACGTGCTTCAATGGATCACTTGATCACTGAATTCTTTGCTGAAAGCTTTGTCACTCAACAGGACTTTTCAGTGCTGGGAGGTCAAGACATTAGAGACGTGTGTGGAGAAAGTGCTGACAGATCCAACTGACCCACTCCAGATACAAGCCGATCAACTTAAATATATAATTATATATATAAAAATATTATGATACGTAATACTGCAATGAATAATGAACAACAAGTCTATCATCTAATCAGATTTTAGGGATTTTAACGTTGAGTCGGGTCTGACTGGAAATTGTTTTATAAACATTTACCATGCTTTAATGGTGCTTTTATTGTTTTTTTTTTTTTTTTTTTTTTTTGTATTGTATTATTTTTATTGTCGTTATTATGTTAAATGCTAATAAATACTTATTAGATTTCAGTAAGATTTCTATTTATTAATTTAGAAATATATACAGTATATACTTTTATTCAAAAAAATAATACATTGGAAAATATTTTCTTTTTAAATGCCTTTTGTTACTAGTCAAATAATTCTCATAAAAAATAAAAATAAAAATAAAAGATTTTAAAAGCCTTGCGAAACCTTATCAACTCTAAATCTTACCAATAGTAGTGTAAATATATTAACAATATATATTACAAAGCACAACAATGATATTCAACTCTTTTAGCTCTGGTTTCACAGTAGAAAGAGAGGACTGTATTTGACTGGACGGTTTCAACTCAGGATTTTCCTTTGCTCACACATTCAGTGGGGCCTGATCAGAATTGCAATATGCGTAAAACATTGTAATCAAAAATATGAAAAACTTTTTGTTTGTGGTCTCCATTTCATATTTTAAGACAACAAATACAGTGTTAGCTCAAACTGAGGTCCTAACACACTGTGTATAATGACAGAATCTGCCATTTAAACAATTATTTTAGAACAAAAGGAACAGGAAAAACATTTCAAAACCCTTGCATATTTTGTAATATGGCTGTTGTTGTAGTCTTCTGTTTATAACATAATGCTACTTAAAGTAAAATACAGACTTCACGTCTCTTAAAATCGGTGCTTGACCTGAATCAGCTCTAATCACATTTAAATCAATGACTTCAATTAGGGAAAAACTACTCAAGAAGATCCAATAAAATCCGATAAGTCCAACCAAACCCAGAAGAATTTCCAACCCAACTGGACCAGAATGTGAACAGCATGTATGTGTGTGTGTGTCCTGCAGCAATTATTCAATTCACAATCTTTCAATTGTGACCAGTGAATTGGAAAAGTAATAAATCACAACCTGACCCTTGTATGAGTTTTGAACTCAAACACACTTGGCTGTTCTGATTCAAGTGGACCCTCCATCTAGGCCCTCTACTGATGCACTTTTATCTAACAAAAGAAATGTTGTCTGAACAGCTGTAGGAATAATATAAATATAAATAAATATGTAAAAAATGTTTAGCACAAAAGCCCAGGGGCTGGTAAAAAATGCGACTGAATGAAGCAAAATGCAGACTTCTGCTGACCAATCAAGATTTAGTCCAGGTAACAAGGAGAAAGAATGAACATTGTTCATTTTCACACACAGTACTACTGTACCAACATTTTAACAATACAAAGCAAGTAAAAAAATATGTACACAATAGGTTACATAAGGGATAATTTACACTAAATGGAATTTTCCTCACCATTTACTCACATGGAGGTAGTTCTAAACTTACAATTTCATTCATCTGGTGAATTAAAAACAAGATATTCTGAAGAATATGTGAAAAATGAACCCATTGATATCGATAGTAGGAATAAAAAATACTATGGAAGTCAATGTTTTTTATTTTTGACAGTTGGGTTGAGAGCTCCAGGATGTCCCCCTCCCATTGACATCCCAACTTTTGTTAACTGTCAACACAGACTAACGAAGTGTATGGAACCTAACATACACCCGGGCACAATGCGGTGCAAGGCGCGACGCACTTGTTATTTGCTACTTTCTGCTTTGCGCAAGAGTCGTTTTGATGTTTTGCACCACGCTTTTTAAATAGCAAATGCATTTGCGCTCATATGTGCACCTATAGGCGTTCTGGTCTAAAAAAGGGGGTGTGTTGAGGCGCATTGCTGGCGTGTTGCTATTTTGAGGAACTTAAATAAATGGTTTAATGGACCAGATCAAAGCAGGTCTATAGTCCAGCGCAGAGCGCGTTAGTTGAGCGCCTCACATTGCTTAATACACACAGGATGTACAGCAATATGCAAATATCTTTCAAATGAAAAAGAATTAAAGGATTACAATATTACAAAAAATATAATTTTCTAGCCTACATAAATATAAAAACCATACTTTAATGCCTTCATCTTGGGGGCTTTTTCAGTTTATTCATAACTATTTGCTTTTGTATAATGTTATTATTATTAGCAGTATTATTTATTATGTAGATATTTATATTTGTTTTATTAAAAACAAGCTTGGATTTGTCCACCTTTCAGGTTTTAGACCATATGGGGCATAGCATGTGTATTTGGATATAACTCAGTTGTTTGAGCACACTTCGTTATTATTGTTCATTTATTCGTTTGCTGGAAATTAGAACTGAATTTAGAAATAGTTTTGAAACAAATCTTTGCGCTTAACAAACAAAATTAATTATGTGTAAGCTAATGGATGTCTGTGGTACAAGAAGTTTCCCTACCCACGAAAGTGAAAGCGAAAGTAAAGAATGAGGAGGCTCATCTCTCATTCTCGTGCTGCAGATGCTCTGTTTAACTGTCTTCTCTCTAGTGAAGTGTTCAGTTTTTCCATTTACAAAGTCCGCCATGTAAATAGCAAATGCGCTATGGCGCGGCGCAACTGACCCTTAAAGGGAATGGGAGATGAGACTCTGATTGGTTTTTTTCTCAAAACACACCTATAACTCATTAAGAGAATAAGCTCAACCCTTTTAGACCATGCGCCATGGCGCAAAGCGAATTTTCCATCCTTAAAATAGCAAAAGTGGATTCTGACACGCCCTTAATGCGTTTATGCCCTGCACTTTGTACTATGCGCATGGATCATCAAAATAGAGCCCTATGTGTGTGATATGCTGAAAAATATTTGAAAATATGTTTGCGTAGAGGTGGCCTGCCTATTTATGTTGATAATCAGTTTGGCTTTGTTTATATTAAGGGAATTCAGTCAGTTTATTTTCTTTTGGATGTTTACAGATAATGTACTTTACTTTCTTTTGCAGTTTAATTTTTGTTGTTGTTGTTGTTGTTTTGGCTCTCTTATCCCTTTCAAAAATATACGTAAAATTGAATAATCTGCATAAAGTGAGCATGAATGTTTGGTTGATAACCGAGGGGATATGTTAAGCTTTTGTTTATCATTTCTTTTAGTAATTAGTTTTCCCTTAGACTCAGGGCCTTAATAAGTGGGGGCTCGCCCAGGATATTCATTTGTATTAAAAAAAAAACCTCAGGTTTGGAACCAGTGGAGGATGAATAACTGATGACAGAATTTTCATTTTTGTCTGAACTGTCCTCTTTAGAGAGACTTGGGTTTATCTTCACACTAAGGACTAGTCATCATCAGCCCATTAGACTGAGCAGGAAAAGGAAACAGGTATGAGGGGAGTGGAAGTACATGAGAGGAAATGTCCACTCTCTCCATCCATCACATCCATCATCCATTAAAGAGGACCATCAGCTCCTCTGAGAGCTGGGTTAATTACCTGCCACCCGCTCAGGACTGGTGCGTAGAGTCTCCATGAAGTTGCTCATGATGGAAGCTTCACGCCACAGACGGCCGAGCTGAAGGAACTCGGTGTCATTGAACAGCAGCTCTTGAGAGTCCAGGTAAAACCGAGCCAGTCTGAAAAGGAGAGAAATGGTTAGTTACACCAACTGATGAACTTGAACTGGAACTAAGTATATAAAAAACAAGCATATACCCCACAATTTATGGTACGAAGGAAAAAAAAAAACAGCTTTCTACACTCTTAAATATAAAGGTTCATTATAGGCATTACATTGAATTTTTTACACAATAGCACCTTTCACACAGTGATACCGGTAATTATCCAGAAAATGACTTTGCCGTTAAATTCAAAAAAGTGCTGTTCACACAGGCAAGGACATTCCAGAATTTTTCCGGAAAAAAAACGTCCACATACATTCCAAAATACTGGTAAATTCTGACATTATTAACCAGAAACGACCTCAAAACGGCTGTGCTTGTATTTGTAAACATAGAAAGGGTCTTGCTTTTGTTGATAGTTTTACGTTTTTTTAAAGCTTTAGGATTCATGCAGCTTTGTCGCAGAGACATGCAAAGGCAGAAGCGCTAACTGCAGCTAAATGTTTACACATTTGACGACGTTACAAATACTGTGGATGGATAAGTATTGTGAACAACTTCGATGAAAACAAATGGAGGAACACTTTTGCATGTCGAGATATACATAATATGTGTATGTGCTGGCGCTCACCGGATCACTTCATGTGCACACGCATCAAGCAACTAAAGAAGAGCTCGAAGGTAAACAAACAGAGGTTTATCATAAGCATTTTATAGGCATTAAGAAGGAGCATAGAAACATTATCTGACTAACATCTAGCAGCTAAATGTGTCAGGAGTAATATTCAAAGGCTTTTATTTTCGTAAACAGTGTGGATGTGGATGCATCTGAGTGTTCTAATTGGCTGGAGTAGACATCTCATGTCAAAGCGTTTTAGACGTGAACATGTTCTTTTCGGCAATTCAGGCATATTACCGCTAATGTTGCAACTTGTCTTTCCGGAAAATTGCTGGAACAAATTTACCGGTATTTTCAAAAAGGGCCTGCTCACACATACTGGTCTTTCTGCAAAATTGCAAGGCATTTTCCGGAAAGGTCTGTATGTGTGAAAGGCAGGGCTATTATCTATCACCATTTGACATATTTCCAGTCAAATGCTAAAACAGCTGTTTATATTATGCACAATGTTTTCAATTCCTATGAAGGTATAACTGCCTGTCGATTCCTAAACCTCAAATGGTAACATTTACCTTTGTTTTTCTGCAAAATGAATGCTAACTTTGTTCATCACAGTCCCTGTTGTCTTGCGCTTTGGACTTTTGTCTTGTACATTGTTGCCCCTAGTTTTCTGTTCACTTCCTGTCTACAGTCCATTGTTGTACCTGTTCTCTGCTCTGTCCTCCTGTTAGCCCCATAGTTAACCTTGTAGTTACTAATTGACTCTGCCCCCTTTTATTTAGGTTAATCATTAGCCTTGGTTAACTGGACATTCATTTGTCTCTGTATAGACCATTTTGAGGGATGTAAACAATAACAATGGTCCTAAGGTATTTCCTGTTTCATATTTTTAATTTCCAAAGTTTCAGAGAATTCAAAAATGTCCAAATATTGACAAATAATCATATGGCAGGTGTTTTTACGTAAAGTTATCATTGAATTGCCTCTTGTTACAGTTATGAAATAGTTTGATAACAAGCAGGAAATGTTCATGGGCCAATGACATCACCATTTTGAAACGGTCTATCTAAACCACTTAGCTGTCAATTATTGGTTTATGTTTGTGGTTTTGTATGTTAATTCTTCCATAGTTCCTGGTTTTAGCCTCGGATTCTTGCATTTTACATTGGATTTAATTAACTACCTTCTCTCCTTTCCTTCCCTTGTTGCCTTTAAATGTAACAAATGAAACACACCTTGAACTGAGGGGTTTAGAAAAATGTAAATATTCAGAGGGGAATGCTTTATAGAACAGAGGTTAACATTTAGCTGGTCTAGTACCACTTTTGCACTGTTAACCCCACTTTTGTAGTGTCAAAGGTGGAGTTTGCATAATACAATGGTGGAATGTTGTGTCTAGATGCTTAGCACCTGACAAACAATTGCATGCCTTCATATTTAGATGCTTTGTGCAGTAACACAAACACCGTCTATAAACAGTCTACTGTGTCGAAAATGACTTTATAGAACTAAAATCATTTCCAGTTCATGCAGTGCAATGACAAAAACTGTAAAAAACACAAAAACTGCCTACTTCCTATGGACTATGCCTGTTATGGCAGATATGCACAATAATGTTCCTGGAGGGCCAATTTACTGCTCAATCATAATTAAACAAGGGGTGTATCCAAAATAAGCCCCCTATACCCTTAAATAGTACACTGATTGAGGGAGCAGCCATTTACAGGGGTGTCCAAAAACATAGGAAACACTCTTAAGTGAATTCAACCACAGTGCCCATAATGCACCATGGGAGTTTGCACACCAAATGAATTTCCGCATTTGACCACAAGATGGTATCCATGGCGGAATCTTATCAGTGTACGTTTTTAAATAATTAATTATTATTTAATTGTTAAACTAAAGAGAGCAAAATACATCATTACTTATAGACAGCTTACTAATTGTTAAATAACTATCACAAGGTCTGACCAGCAAAGCGCGAACAAAACGGCATCCCTTCCAGTGCACTCACTTGTTTTTATTCACTCTATTATGTCATGTGCTATAGTAGCCTACTGTTGGGAATAGTGAAGGACGGTGTAAGGAGCAATTTTGTATACAGTCAAGGTCTTTAGACTCACTAGAAACTTCTAGCCAAGTGCGTTGGAGCTGGTTGGATGTTGGTCATTATAGGCAGGACTAGGGCTGGGCAATGTGAGGATATATATCGTATGGACAATATAAAAAGTTTATCATTTCATATTATGCTCTTTTGTTTATATTGTGGTGTCGCAAAATACATTGTTTACTGTAATGCCTTTTCATAGATAATATGAAGGCAACATTACAGAAACATAAACAACATTATGAGAAAGTTGCAATCCTGAAAGTACAATGTTTACATTTTCAATTTTATTTAGTCATATTTTATGTTGGGCCTATAATCATTCAAGTATGTTCTATTTCATTTATATTTTTACATGCTTTATTAAACATTTGGCCTGAAGATCTAAATAAAGTGAGAAATCTCATCACAAATCTGAGTACATTTCTGAGTTGTAAACTGTAAAACAACTAAAAAAGGAAAAGTTATTTTCATGTGGACAATGTGTATGAACTATACTACAAATTGATTGAATTTACAGAAGAGGTACTACAGATGTGGCTACTGAGAATGCGCGAGTGAATGAACGTGACCACACATAATGCTGCAGTACTGCCCGGTACAGCACAAAATGGTCTAACACAACAAAGACATGACCAGCAGGGGGCAGTTATGTAACATAGTGAGCATACTGATGTACTGAAGCAGCACACACACGGAGAAGCAAAGGAAATGAAATAGGCTAATCATGATTGGCTCATCAATAGTATCACGAGTTTTTTATGATGGGTTTATTTGCTGAAAACTAAATTTTCTAAACGTTGTGGATCAACTAACAATCACAATTTAAAAATGTATCTCTGACTAGCCTCAAACTTGAATGAAGCTAGGAGTTTGAATGTTATTTGAATGTTATTTCATTAGAAGCATAAAAAAAATGCCTCAATAAAAATTTTTATATATAGGCCATAGGCAATGCATAGAACCTATTTTTTTTGCCATAAAAGTGGATTCACTGAACATACACACGGAAGCTTGTGAAAATCTGTATATGAGATTACTCATATCGTGATTATATCGCCCACTCCTAAGCAGGAATACGGCATCACTGCAAAAAAAACTAACAAAAAAACTTTTGGAACTTTTATTTTTAAGAAAATATTAAGATAAGGTTAAATTTACAATCCCGAAAGTTCATTATCAAGCTGTTGGATGCCCAGCAAACCTCCTCTGCATGGGAAGACACATTTTTCCTTAAAACTTTATTGTGTCAGGACTATCTCTGGACGCCCACAAGACAAATGTGCTAGATAGGAAAATCTCTCAGATTTGAGCTGCGGAGGAGAGTCTGACTCACATGGAGTTGTGGTAGTTGGAAACGACCCCAGGCGATTCTCCTCGAGTTTGATGGCGAAAACATGGGTTATTAGCGTTGCAGAAAATCCCTTGGATCCAAGGCAGGATTCCTGCTGAGGGCATAGCCTTGCTGGGAAAATGACCTGCGTTTGCAGAAATGATGAGCAAATCTTTAGGCATCACAAATAGATGTTAATAGAGACTTTCGTTGTGTTTCATTCATTATTAAAATCTAGCTAAGCATGAAATCGTTGAACTGTAAATAGATATATGATGCTGTGCATTCTTACATTCATGTTGGCGGTACAGGGGATTGGCTCTTCGCAGCCACACAAGTCCAATGAATAAAAACACAGGCCACAAAATCTCAACCAGAAAGCGAATCTGTAAATGTGACAAGACAGTGATGTGTTATATATGTGTAGCAATATTGGTAAGATACAGTACATACCAATAACAATAACCATTACTATATTTTGCATACAGTTGAAGTCAAAATTATTAGCCCCCCTGAATTATAAGCCCCCTTGTTTATTTTTCCCCAATTTCTGTTTAACGGAGAGAAGATTTTTTTTTACACATTTCTAAACATAATAGTTTTAATAACTCATTTCTAATAACTGATTCATTATATCTTTGCCATGATGACAGTAAATAATATTTGACTAGATATTTTTCAAGACACTTCTATACAGCTTAAAGTGACATTTAAAGGCTTAACTGGGTTAATTAGGTTAACTAGGCAGTAAAAAAGAAATTGGGATTTTTTTTTAAGGTAATTTAGGATATGTTGCCATATGGTAACAACGTCCAACAGTGGATCTAACTTTCAAATTTATAACTTTGCTTATAATTAATAATTTTGTTGTTTGTTTTGATTTAATTTGAGTTGTAGTATTATAAGCTTTAAGACAGAACTTCATGCTTATAAATGACACCTTATACATACTTTCCAACAACTGATATTCCAACAGCTTTCATTTATTCAATTATTTTTTGCTGAATATTATTGAAAACAATTATAATATTGTATTATCGTGTATACAACATACAGTAAATTTAAATATTTTCTTCAGTAAATATTATAACAAATAAATAATGGTATATCCAGATGCATCAAAATAATGTAGCTACTAGCTAACAATGTTTATATATTATACTATACTACGCCTGTCTTATAACGTTATGCCTCTGAGCTAACTTACCCGAACAGTCTCCATCACGCTCTTATCAAATGTCCAATCTGCATCATTCTCATGATCTCTAAAACCCATCTCATCCTCACTTTCATCTGCAGGAAGAGCCAGTTCTGTCCTTTTTTTCTTTCACTTACCATGGTGGTGCTCACTAATACACTGTTCTCTGTATTCATATCCATTTAAAAGTAGTATTGTCAGTAGTAGTATTTGATTTTATCCATAACTTAAATTCCATTAATATACAACTAATTAACATTATATTACTAGCATTCATGTTGTTATTATTACAACTTAAAAGTTCACAGCTGACCTTGCTAGCTAGCTAACCCATTGCAATATTGCACATTCCACTATTGCACAGTGTTGCCATTTGGCATTAATCACCTGTTTCTAAATTGTCTGTCTGTAAAAGTGAGCTGCTACGCCCCTGCCAGATATGGTCCTTGTCTGAAAGCTTGGTCCACTCATGCATCGTAATTCACTGTGGCATGTGGGCCAGAGCTGGGCCAGAGAAATATTACTATGTGGGAATATATTAAAACAATTAAACAATTAAAACTAATGTTAATTATATGTTACTCTTTATTAATTTAATTAATCTAAGTATTAACTTTAACGTAAATAAAATTAAAATGACTTTTTCCCATTCTTCATTTTTATCGAGGAACATTCTTGAATCACAAAACAAGCCATAGATCGCTAATTCATTGTATTAATTTCTGCTGAATTTGTGCTAACTACCTCAGAAAATAACTAGACTAGACTCCTTCAATTACAGCTATGCAAATTTCACAGAAAAACATGAGCCATGTTTCATGCATTACTCAGTAAATATACATTGTCTTTTGTCATTGCTCATGATTTCAGTCAGGAACGTCTTTGACTTGTTACAAAATGGCCCTTAATTAGTTTTTAACAATGTAATAAAATATTTAACTTTAAATGAGCATTAAATGATGCCATGGCAGTCTAAAAATATAGGGATAAAGTATTAAATATAAACCTGAAAAAGTTGAAAAATGAATAGGACCATTTTAACTAATATACCATCTTAAAGAGCACACTGTTTTACAAAGTGTAACCCTCATGCTTTAAACAAATAACAGCATATAACAAGATTCCAAGTAATTGATTTAACCAAATGAACATTTTAAAGCACGTCAAAAGCTCTCTTTTTCAAAACATCCAGTCTGCGAAGTCTCATATTTTGGTTTTGTGTGGTGTCACACCTCATTGCCTGAATCCTGCGCTCGGAACCAAATTTTTGAGGTTTGTATCACGTGATATAAACAGAGCGCTCTAAATATAAGCTTTCCTGAGGCTTTGGAGACTCCAGGCCAGGATGATGAGTGCTTTTGTGTTCCAGCGAGTGGGTTAATTGTACCTTTTGTCTCTTGCGGAGTGTCCAGTTCTTCCAGAGCAGCAGACGGATCTGACTGCCTGTGCTCATGGCTCCAGTTTAACCCCACGCAGGGGCCACCAATCTACAACAAACCTGGGGAAACATTGCATCAAACTCAAAATTGACCAGAAAAGGCATTAGCAGAACTATTGAAAAGGGTAACACTTTACAATAAAGTACTATTAGTAAATGTGAGGTATGCTACTAAGAAACAATGAAATAAAAAACACATTCGGAACAATATTTACTCATGCTTATTAATGTTACTTGATGAAAATACAGTCATTCGCTGATATTTCTTGTTAATTTAAAGCACACTATTTACTAATTTTATTAACTAATTTATGTTCTGTTGAAAGTCTTGATTCTGACTGGATTTGCATTGTGCATTTAAAATCCTTTAAGGCATGGCAAGCCATTGTTTAACCATTACTTATACGTACTGTAGCTGTAGGTTGCTTAATTCTGATTGGAAGGTGTGTAATTATTTAACAATTAATGCATCTAAAGAAGTTTAAGGTAGCTTTTGACCCATGTTCTGACCACATTACAGTTCCATATGCAATGGGTGATACTTCAAAATGACCATTACCTCTATGTGTGGCACCGCCGCGGGACTAAGGGATTAAGAACATGTTTTTTGGAGTAACAGCAGTTAGCGACTGTCACCAGGGGGCACAAAGGGATATAGTAGCTGCAAATAACCTGCTACTTCGGAGTGAAGATGAAATAATGAAACAAAGCATTATATTTTCTTCATTAATCATTAAAAACAAGCTTTATTATCATTGGAAACTTGTTAAGTGCAACAGGGATTTATTTTGGAAATTAAAACTAAAGAAATAAAAGGCTACTAAAATGAAAATACAAACATACATACATTAACAATAAAATAAATAAGTAAATAAATAAAGCAATGTTTTAGCCTAAATACAGAGAGATGTGCAGTGTTTGTTATTTTAAAATAATAAGACTAAGACAATCAATAAGCTTTTTCCTTTATGTTTTCATTTACAGTTTTTAATTACATTTTCTTTGTTGATTATATTTTACTTTCTCATTTTATGTCTTAATTATTGCACATAATAAAATAATGGATAATTAAATAGGCCTAAATAACTATTTATTTAAAGACATTACCTGCGAAACTCTGAGAAATGGTCCGGCGCATGGTCTAAAGTGCTCTTAAGTTGAATGCTACTTAATCAAAAGCATAAAAATAAAACTCAAACAGATCACTTAAATTATAATAAAAATAACTTTGCCACAGGATGTAAATTAACTCCCGCAAGTTTATTTTTAATTATTTAGTTTCAGTTCAGTTCTCAAAACGTCAGTAATTTTTTATATATATATATATATATATATATATATATATATATATATATATATATATATATATATATATATATATATATATATATATTATTTTTTATATTTTTTTTGAACTATTGATGGCCCAGTATCTTTTGTGTTTTAAAAAAAAAAAAAAATTATCTACACCAAGGTTTCATTCATTTCCCAGCCACTATAAAAAAAAAAATCTAATCTAGTCCTACACACAGGAGCAGTCTCGAGTGTCTTGAAATACAATCTAAATAGTTTCTCACTTGAAGTTAACCTTAGTATAAATTAAAATAATTTACCATTAAATTGTTGGAAAATAATGCACACCCAAGGTGGTGATGGTGTTAAACTTCTGGTGTGTGTTACTTTCTCATAATTGAACGAAATGTCTTCAGTTATTGCTTATTAACAAGCCTTGTATAATGACACATTAATGATGCATTAGTAAATTATGAAATTAGCATTAACTATGATTAATTAATGCCATAGAAGTTGTTTATTCAGAGTTCTTGTTAGTAACAGTAACCTTATTGTAAAATAATACATTCAGGAGTAATATAAATGTTAGCATTGTAGCGCTTTACACATGTGGTCATGTAATCAGATTTCCAGCAGTCTTTCTTCATAAACACAGCCGTTTTGGACTTTATTTGTAAGTCACGTGAGCACAAATCTTTAAAGGAAAACACAGGTCTAGCTTTGAACCACTGAACTATTTTGAGCCACAGCAATGACTGTTACAGCAAGACCAAAACAGCACAGCAGTCACAGACAGAGCTGTTATTATGTCTGTTTTAGACGTCTAATTTTCCACAGTAATCTTTTAACACAAACACTGATTTGAGTTCAGGTTCAAATACAAATGTCTCATTGTGCAGAGATTCTGTTGACAGATGTACAGCTTTGAAAAAAATAAATAAAGAGATCATTTTAAAAAATTAAACGGTGCTTCTTTTGGTTAAAACTTTCATTTTATACTACTGATAATGTACAGGGTATGTTTAGAACTTCAAATATATTTAGAACTTAAAAGATATTATCATTTATAGCATTTATTTGTAGGAAATGATGACAGACCTTACATTTTATGGGAAATGGGCATATTAATGTTATCAGTTTAATGAATTGATTTAAATAATTAGTAATTGAAAATATATAATGGCTTAAAAATGTACATTTGGTTAGTAACAATAAAATATTCAACCCTAAAATTCAAGATACTAAAAAAAATCAGCTTGTATGAGTCTCATATTTGTAGTTATGCAATATAATTGGACCAATGAGTGCAATTTTTATTTTTTTTTTGCAGCTCAAATATAATTAAGGTAATATTTTTTGTTTAGTTAATATGTTAAGACACAAATATCATAAATCAAAGCATTACCTATAAAGCAAACTGATCAATCATTTTCTTTTTGGCTTAGTCACTTTATTAATCAGGGGTCGCCACAGTGGAATGAACCGCCAACTTATCCAGCATATGTTTTACGCAGCAAATGCACGTCCAGCTGCAACCCAGCACTGGGAAACACCCATACATTCTTGCATTCACAAACAT